>NW_026735612.1:0-113881 GCF_949786415.1 Peromyscus eremicus | reverse complement strand
GTGTGTTTCTTGTAAGGCGAGCTAGCGTTTGTTTCCCAGTCCTAAATGGAGTTGAATCACATGCAGTTTCTGGTCCTACGAGCAAGAGTTGTTTTCTGGTAAGAAAAGTCACTATTGTGCTCCCTTTGTCATACACAGGGCAAATAGCACTCGCGTCTGTTCCCAGCAAGTACAGTGTTGGACTGAAGAGGAGCTACTGTTCTTGTCAGGTTCCTAAGCAGAGTTGAACTACATATGGTTCGTGTGTGTAGGAAGCACAGTTCTTTTGTTCTGAGCAAGCTCACTGTTTGGACCCCATAGGAAACACAGTAGACTAGAAGAGTGCTCTTTTCTCTAAAGCAGAGTGTTTTTCTTGAAAGGCGAGCTAGCATTTGTTTCCGAGTCCTAAATGGAGTTGAATCCCATGCAGTTTCTGGTACTATGAGCAAGAGATGTTTTCTGGTAAGGAAAGTCACTATTGCGCTGCCATTGTTATACACAGGACAAATAGCACTGGCATCTGTTGCCAGCAAGTACAGTGTATTGGACTGAAGAGGATCTACTGTTCTTGTCAGGTTCCTAAACAGACTTGAACTAGATATGGCCCTGTGTGTAGGAAGCACAGTTTTTTTTGTTCTGAGCAAGCTCACTGTTCGGACCCCATAGGAAACACAGTAGAGTAGAAGATTGCTCTTTTCTCAAAAGCAGACTGTGTTTCTTGTAAGGCGAGCTAGCGTTTGTTTCCCAGTCCTAAATGGAGTTGAGTCACATGCAGTTTTTTGTCCTATGAGCAAGAGTTGTTTTCTGGTAAGACGAGTCACTATTGTGCTCTAATTGCCCTACACAGTGCAAATAGCACTCGCGTCTGTTCCCAGCAAGTACAGTGTATTGGAATGAAGAGCATCTACTGTTCTTTTCAGTTTCCTAAGCAGAGTTGAACTAGTTATGGCCCATGTGTGTAGGAAGCACAGTTGTTTTGTTCTGAGCAAGCTCACTGTTTGGACCCCATAGGAAACACAGTAGAGTAGAATAGTGCTCTTTTCTCAAAATCAGAGAGTCTTTCTTGTAAGGCGAGCTAGTGTTTGTTTGCCAGTCCTGAATGGAGTTTAATCACATGCACTTTCTGGTCCTATGAGCAAGAGTTGTTTTCTGGTAATTAAAGTCCCTATTGCGCTCCCATTGCCATACACAGTGCTAATAGCACTCCCGTCTGTTCCCAGCAAGTACAGTGTATGGGACTGAAGAGGAGCTACTGTTCTTGTCAGTTTCCTAAGCAGAGTTGAACTAGATATGGCCCGTGTGTAGGAAGCACAGTTCTTTTGTTCTGAGCAAGCTCACTCTTCTGTCCCTATAGGAACACAGTAGAGTAGAAGAGTGCTCTCTTCTCTAAAGCAGAGTGTGTTTCTTGTAAGGCGAGCTAGCGTTTGTTTCACAGTCCTAAAAGGAGTTGAATCACATGAAGTTTCTGGTCCTATGAGCAAGAGTTGTTTTATGGTAAGAATAGTCACTATTGCACTGCCTTTGCCATACACAGGACAAATAGCACTGGCGTCTGTTCCCAGCAAGTACAGTGTATTGGACTGAAGAGGAGCTACTGTTCTTGTCAGTTTCCTAAGCAGAATTGAACTAGTTATGGCCGTGTGTGTAGGAAGCACAGTTCTTTTGTTCTGAGCAAGCTCACTGTTCGGAACCCATAGGAAACACAGTAGAGTAGAAGAGTGCCCTTTTCTCAAAAGCAGAGTGTGTTTCTTGTAAGGCGAGCTAGCGTTTGTTTCCCAGTCCTAAATGGAGTTGAATCACATGAAGTTTCTGGTCCTACGAGCAAGAGTTTTTTCTGCTAAGAAGAGTCACTATTGTGCTCCCATTGTCATACACAGGGCAAATAGCACTGGCATCTGTTCCCAGCATGTACAGTGTATTGGACTGAAGAGGATCTACTGTTCTTGTCAGTTTCCTAAGTAGAATTGAACTAGATATGGCCGTGTGTGTAGGAAGCACAGTTCTTTTGTTCAGAGCAAGCTCACTGTTCGGACCTCATAGGAAACACAGTAGAATAGAAGAGTGCTCTTTTCTCAAAAGCAGAATGTGTTTCTTGTAAGGCGAGCTAGCATTTGTTTCACAGTCCTAAATGGAGTTGAATCACATGCAGTTTCTGGTCCTTCGAGCAAGAGTTGTTTTCTGGTAAGAAGAGTCACTATTGCACTCCCATTGACTTACACAGGGCAAATAGCACTGGCGTCTGTTCACAGCATGTACAGTGTATTGGACTGAAGAGGATCTACTGTTCTTGTCAGTTTCCTAAGGAGAGTTGAACTAGATATGGCCCGTGTGTGTAGGAAGCACAGTTCTTTTTTTCCGAGCAAGCTCACTGCTCTGGCCCTAAGGGAAACACAGTAGAGTAGATGAGTGCTCTTTTCTCAAAAGCAGAGTGTGTTTCTTGTAAGGCGAGCTACCATTTGTTTCCCAGTCCTAAATGGAGTTGAATCCCATGCAGTTGTTGGTCCCAGGAGCAAGAGTTATTTTCTGGTAAGGAAAGTCACTATTGCGCTCCCATTGCCATACGCAGTACAAATAGCACTGGCGTCTGTTCCCAGCAAGTACAGTGTATTGGACTGAAGAGGAGCTACAGTTCTTGTCAGTTTCCTAAGCAGAGTTGAACTAGACATTGCCCGTGTGTGTAGGAAGCACAGTTCTTTTGTTCTGAGCAAGCTCACTGTTCTGGCCCTATAGGAAACACAGAACAGTAGAAGAGTACTCTTTCTCTAAAGCAGAGTGTGTTTCTTGTAAGGCGAGCTAGCGTTTGTTTCCCAGTCCTAAATGGAGTTGAATCACATGCAGTTTCTGGTCCTACGAGCAAGAGTTGTTTTCTGGTAAGAAAAGTCACTATTGTGCTCCCTTTGTCATACACAGGGCAAATAGCACTGGCGTCTGTTCCCAGCATGTACAGTGAATTGGACTGAAGAGGATCTACTGTTCTTGTCAGTTTGCTAAGCAGAATTGAAATAGATATGGCCGTGTGTAGGAAGCACAGTTCTTTTGTTCTGAGCAAGCTCACTGTTCTGGCCCTATAGGAAACACAGTAGAGTAGATGAGTGATCTTTTCTCAAAAGCAGAGTGTGTTTCTTGTAAGGCGAGCTAGCATTTGTTTCCCAGTCCTAAATGGCGTTGAATCACATGCAGTTTCTGGTTCTAAGAGCAAGAGTAGTTTTTTGGTAAGAAGAGTCACTGTTGCGCTCACATTGTCATACATAGTGCAAATAGCACTCGTGTCTGTTCCCAGCATGTACAGTGTATTGGACTGAAGAGGATCTACTGTTCTTGTCAGTTTCCTAAGCAGATTTGAACTAGATATGGCCCGTGTGTGTAGGAAGCACAGTTCTTTTGTTCTGAGCAAGCTTACTGTTCAGACCCCATAGGAAACACAGTAGAGTAGAAGAGTGCTCTTTTCTCAAAAGCAGAGTGTGTTTCTTTTAAGGCGAGCTAGTGTTTGTTTCCCAGTCCTAAATGGAGTTGAATCCCATGCAGTTTCTGGTCCTATGAGCAAGTGTTGTTTTCTGGTAAGAAGAGTCACTATTGCACTCCCATTGTCATACACAGGGCAAATAGCACTGGCGTCTGTTCCCAGCATGTACAGTGTATTTGACTGAAGTGGATCTACTGTTCTTGTCAGTTTCCTAAGCAGAATTGAACTAGATATGGCCGTGTGTGTAGGAAGCACAGTTCTTTTGTTCTGAGCAAGCTCACTGTTCGGACCCCATAGGAATCACAGTAGAGTAGAAGAGTGCCCTTTTCTCAAAAGCAGAGTGTGTTTCTTGTAAGGCGAGCTAGAGTTTGTTTCCCAGTCCTAAATGGAGTTGAATCACATGAATTTTCTGGTCCTACGAGCAAGAGTTTTTTCTGCTAAGAAGAGTCACTATTGTGCTTCCATTGTCATACACAGGGCAAATAGCACTGACATCTGTTCCCAGCATGTACAGTGTATTGGACTGAAGAGGATCTACTGTTCTTGTCAGTTTCCTAAGCAGAATTGAACTAGATATGGCCCTGTGTGTAGGAAGAACAGTTCTTTTGTTCAGAGCAAGCTCACTGTTCGGACCTCATAGGAAACACAGTAGAGTAGAAGTGTGCTCTTTTCTCAAAAGCAGAATGTGTTTCTTGTAAGGCGAGCTAGCATTTGTTTCACAGTCCTAAATGGTTTTGAATCACATGCAGTTTGTGGTCCTTCGAGCAAGTGTTGTTTTCTGTTAAGAAGAGTCACTATTGCACTCCCATTGACTTACACAGGGCAATTAGCACTGGCGTCTGTTCACAGCATGTACAGTGTATTGGACTGAAGAGGATCTACTGTTCTTGTCAGTTTCCTAAGTAGAGTTGAACTAGATATGGCCCGTGTGTGTAGGAAGCACAGTTCTTTTTTTCTGAGCAAGCTCACTGTTCTGGCCCTATAGGAAACACAGTAGAGAAGAAGAGTGTTCTTTTCTCAAAAGCAGAGTGTGTTTCTTGTAAGGCGAGCTACCATTTGTTTCCCAGTCCTAAATGGAGTTGAATCCCATGCAGTTGTTGGTCCCAGGAGCAAGAGTTATTTTCTGGTAAGGAAAGTCACTATTGCGCTCCCATTGCCATACGCAGTACAAATAGCACTGGCGTCTGTTTCCAGCAATTACAGTGTATTGGACTGAAGAGGAGCTACGGTTCTTGACAGTTTCCTAAGCAGAGTTGAACTAGATATTGCCCGTGTGTGTAGGAAGCACAGTTCTTTTGTTCTGAGCAAGCTCACTGTTCTGGCCCTATAGGAAACACAGAACAGTAGAAGAGTACTCTTTTCTCAAAAGCAGAGAGTGTTTCTTGTAAGGCGAGCTAGCTTTTGTTTCCCAGTCCTAAATGGAGTTTAATCACATGCAGTTTCTGGTCCTACGAGCAAGAGTTGTTTTCTGGTAAGGAAAGTCACTATTGCACTCCCATTGCCATACACAGTGCAAATAGCACTGGCGTCTGTTCCCAGCAAGTACAGTGTATCGGACTGAGGAGGGGCTACAGTTCTTGTCAGTTTCCTAAGCAGAGTTGAACTAGATATGGCCCGTGTGTGTAGGAAGCTCAGTTCTTTGTTCTGAGTAAGCTTAATGTTCTGGCCCTATAGGAAACACATTAGAGTAGAAGAGTGCTCTTTTCTCTAAAGCAGAGTGAGTTTCTTGTAAGGCAAGCTAGCGTTTGTTTCCCAGTCTTAAATGGAGTTGAATCACATGCAGTTTCTGCTCCTACGATCAAGAGTTGTTTTCTGGTAAGGAAAGTCACTATTATGCTCCCATTGCCATACACAGTGCAAATAGCACTCGCGTCTGTTCCCAGCAAGTACAGTGTATTGGACTGAATAGGAGCTACTGTTCTTGTCAGTTTCCTAAGCAGAGTTGAACTGCATATGATCCGTGTGTGTACGAAGCACAGTTCTTTTCTTTTGAGCAAGCTTACTTTTTGGACCCCATAGGAAACACAGTAGACTAGAATAGTGCTCTTTTCTCTAAACCAGAGTGTTTTTCTTGTAAGGCGAGCTAGCGTTTGTTTCCCAGGCCTAAATTTAGTTGAATCCCATGCAGTTTCTGGTACTATGAGCAAGAGTTGTTTTCTGGTAAGGAAAGTCACTATTGCGGTGCCATTGCCATACACAGGACAAATAGCACTGGCGTCTGTTGCCAGCAAGTACACTGTATTGGACTGAAGAGGATCTACTGTTCTTGTCAGGTTCCTAAGCAGACTTGAACTAGATATGGCCGTGTGTGTAGGAAGCACAGTTTTTTTTGTTCTGAGCAAGCTCACTGTTCTGGCCCTATAGGAAACACAGTAGAGTAGATGAGTGCTATTTTCTCAGAAGCAGAGTGTGTTTCTTGTAAGGCAAGCTAGCATTTGTTTCCCAGTCCTAAATGCAGTTGAATTAAATGCACTTTCTAGTCCTACGAGCAAGAGTTGTTTTCTGGTAAGAAGAGTCACTATTGCGCTCCCATTGCCATACACAGGGCAAATAGCACTCGTGTCTGTTCCCAGCAAGTACAGTGTATTGGACTGAAGAGGAGCTACTGTTCTTGTCAGTTTCCTAAGCAGAATTGAACTAGTTATGGCCGTGTGTGTAGGAAGCACAGTTCTTTTGTTCTGAGCAAGCTCACTGTTCGGACCCCATAGGAAACACAGTAGAGTAGAAGAGTGCCCTTTTCTCAAAAGCAGAGTGTGTTTCTTGTAAGGCGAGCTAGCGTTTGTTTCCCAGTCCTAAATGGAGTTGAATCACATGAAGTTTCTGGTCCTACGAGCAAGAGTTTTTTCTGCTAAGAAGAGTCACTATTGTGCTCCCATTGTCATACACATGGCAAATAGCACTGGCATCTGTTCCCAGCATGTACAGTGTATTGGACTGAAGAGGATCTACTGTTCTTGTCAGTTTCCTAAGTAGAATTGAACTAGATATGGCCTTGTGTGTAGGAAGCACAGTTCTTTTGTTCAGAGCAAGCTCACTGTTCGGACCTCATAGGAAACACAGTAGAGTAGAAGAGTGCTCTTTTCTCAAAAGCAGAATGTGTTTCTTGTAAGGCGAGCTAGCATATGTTTCACAGTCCTAAATGGAGTTGAATCACATGCAGTTTCTGGTCCTTCGAGCAAGAGTTGTTTTCTGGTAAGAAGAGTCACTATTGCACTCCCATTGACATACACAGGGCAAATAGCACTGGCGTCTGTTCACAGCATGTACAGTGTATTGGACTGAAGAGGATCTACTGTTCTTGTCAGTTTCCTAAGGAGAGTTGAACTAGATATGGCCCGTGTGTGTAGGAAGCACAGTTCTTTTTTTCTGAGCAAGCTCACTGTTCTGGCCCTAAGGGAAACACAGTAGAGTAGATGAGTGCTCTTTTCTCAAAAGCAGAGTGTGTTTCTTGTAAGGCGAGCTACCATTTGTTTCCCAGTCCTAAATGGAGTTGAATCCCATGCAGTTGTTGGTCCCAGGAGCAAGAGTTATTTTCTGGTAAGGAAAGTCACTATTGCGCTCCCATTGCCATACGCAGTACAAATAGCACTGGCGTCTGTTGCCAGCAAGTACAGTGTATTGGACTGAAGAGGAGCTACAGTTCTTGTCAGTTTCCTAAGCAGAGTTGAACTAGATATTGCCCGTGTGTGTAGGAAGCACAGTTCTTTTGTTCTGAGCAAGCTCACTGTTCTGGCCCTATAGGAAACACAGAACAGTAGAAGAGTACTCTTTCTCTAAAGCAGAGTGTGTTTCTTGTAAGGCGAGCTAGCGTTTGTTTCCCAGTCCTAAATGGAGTTGAATCACATGCAGTTTCTGGTCCTACGAGCAAGAGTTGTTTTCTGGTAAGAAGAGTCACTATTGTGCTCCCTTTGTCATACACAGGGCAAATAGCACTGGCGTCTGTTCCCAGCATGTACAGTGAATTGGACTGAAGAGGATCTACTGTTCTTGTCAGTTTGCTAAGCAGAATTGAAATAGATATGGCCGTGTGTAGGAAGCACAGTTCTTTTGTTCTGAGCAAGCTCACTGTTCTGGCCCTATAGGAAACACAGTAGAGTAGATGAGTGATCTTTTCTCAAAAGCAGAGTGTGTTTCTTGTAAGGCGAGCTAGCATTTGTTTCCCAGTCCTAAATGGCGTTGAATCACATGCAGTTTCTGGTTCTATGAGCAAGAGTAGTTTTCTGGTAAGAAGAGTCACTGTTGCGCTCACATTGTCATACATAGTGCAAATAGCACTCGTGTCTGTTCCCAGCATGTACAGTGTATTGGACTGAAGAGGATCTACTGTTCTTGTCAGTTTCCTAAGCAGATTTGAACTAGATATGGCCCGTGTGTGTAGGAAGCACAGTTCTTTTGTTCTGAGCAAGCTTACTGTTCAGACCCCATAGGAAACACAGCAGAGTAGAAGAGTGCTCTTTTCTCAAAAGCAGAGTGTGTTTCTTTTAAGGCGAGCTAGTGTTTGTTTCCCAGTCCTAAATGGAGTTGAATCCCATGCAGTTTCTGGTCCTATGAGCAAGTGTTGTTTTCTGGTAAGAAGAGTCACTATTGCACTCCCATTGTCATACACAGGGCAAATAGCACTGGCGTCTGTTCCCAGCATGTACAGTGTATTTGACTGAAGTGGATCTACTGTTCTTGTCAGTTTCCTAAGCAGAATTGAACTAGATATGGCCGTGTGTGTAGGAAGCACAGTTCTTTTGTTCTGAGCAAGCTCACTGTTCGGACCCCATAGGAAACACAGTAGAGTAGAAGAGTGCCCTTTTCTCAAAAGCAGAGTGTGTTTCTTGTAAGGCGAGCTAGAGTTTGTTTCCCAGTCCTAAATGGAGTTGAATCACATGAATTTTCTGGTCCTACGAGCAAGAGTTTTTTCTGCTAAGAAGAGTCACTATTGTGCTCCCATTGTCATACACAGGGCAAATAGCAATGACATCTGTTCCCAGCATGTACAGTGTATTGGACTGAAGAGGATCTACTGTTCTTGTCAGTTTCCTAAGCAGAATTGAACTAGATATGGCCCTGTGTGTAGGAAGAACAGTTCTTTTGTTCAGAGCAAGCTCACTGTTCGGACCTCATAGGAAACACAGTAGAGTAGAAGTGTGCTCTTTTCTCAAAAGCAGAATGTGTTTCTTGTAAGGCGAGCTAGCATTTGTTTCCCAGTCCTAAATGGAGTTGAATCACATGCAGTTTCTGGTCCTTCGAGCAAGAGTTGTTTTCTGTTAAGAAGAGTCACTATTGCACTCCCATTGACTTACACAGGGCAAATAGCACTGGCGTCTGTTCACAGCATGTACAGTGTATTGGACTGAAGAGGATCTACTGTTCTTGTCAGTTTCCTAAGTAGAGTTGAACTAGATATGGCCCGTGTGTGTAGGAAGCACAGTTCTTTTTTTCTGAGCAAGCTCACTGTTCTGGCCCTATAGGAAACACAGTAGAGAAGAAGAGTGCTCTTTTCTCAAAAGCAGAGTGTGTTTCTTGTAAGGCGAGCTACCGTTTGTTTCCCAGTCCTAAATGGAGTTGAATCACATGCAATTGTTAGTCCCACGAGCAAGAGTTATTTTCTGGTAAGGAAAGTCACTATTGCGCTCCCATTGCCATACGCAGTACAAATAGCACTGGTGTCTGTTTCCAGCAATTACAGTGTATTGGACTGAAGAGGAGCTACGGTTCTTGACAGTTTCCTAAGCAGAGTTGAACTAGATATTGCCCGTGTGTGTAGGAAGCACAGTTCTTTTGTTCTGAGCAAGCTCACTGTTCTGGCCCTATAGGAAACACAGAACAGTAGAAGAGTACTCTTTTCTCAAAAGCAGAGAGTGTTTCTTGTAAGGCGAGCTAGCGTTTGTTTCCCAGTCCTAAATGGAGTTTAATCACATGCAGTTTCTGGTCCTATGAGCAAGAGTTGTTTTCTGGTAAGGAAAGTCACTATTGCACTCCCATTGCCATACACAGTGCAAATAGCACTGGCGTCTGTTCCCAGCAAGTACAGTGTATCGGACTGAAGAGGGGCTACAGTTCTTGTCAGTTTCCTAAGCAGAGTTGAACTAGATATGGCCCGTGTGTGTAGGAAGCTCAGTTCTTTGTTCTGAGTAAGCTTAATGTTCTGGCCCTATAGGAAACACATTAGAGTAGAAGAGTGCTCTTTTCTCTAAAGCAGAGTGAGTTTCTTGTAAGGCAAGCTAGCGTTTGTTTCCCAGTCTTAAATGGAGTTGAATCACATGCAGTTTCTGCTCCTACGATCAAGAGTTGTTTTCTGGTAAGGAAAGTCACTATTATGCTCCCATTGCCATACACAGTGCAAATAGCACTCGCGTCTGTTCCCAGCAAGTACAGTGTATTGGACTGAATAGGAGCTACTGTTCTTGTCAGTTTCCTAAGCAGAGTTGAACTGCATATGATCCGTGTGTGTACGAAGCACAGTTCTTTTCTTTTGAGCAAGCTTACTTTTTGGACCCCATAGGAAACACAGTAGACTAGAATAGTGCTCTTTTCTCTAAACCAGAGTGTTTTTCTTGTAAGGCGAGCTAGCGTTTGTTTCCCAGGCCTAAATTTAGTTGAATCCCATGCAGTTTCTGGTACTATGAGCAAGAGTTGTTTTCTGGTAAGGAAAGTCACTATTGCGGTGCCATTGCCATACACAGGACAAATAGCACTGGCGTCTGTTGCCAGCAAGTACACTGTATTGGACTGAAGAGGATCTACTGTTCTTGTCAGGTTCCTAAGCAGACTTGAACTAGATATGGCCGTGTGTGTAGGAAGCACAGTTTTTTTTGTTCTGAGCAAGCTCACTGTTCTGGCCCTATAGGAAACACAGTAGAGTAGATGAGTGCTATTTTCTCAGAAGCAGAGTGTGTTTCTTGTAAGGCAAGCTAGCATTTGTTTCCCAGTCCTAAATGCAGTTGAATTAAATGCACTTTCTAGTCCTACGAGCAAGAGTTGTTTTCTGGTAAGAAGAGTCACTATTGCGCTCCCATTGCCATACACAGGGCAAATAGCACTCGTGTCTGTTCCCAGCAAGTACAGTGTATTGGACTGAAGAGGAGCTACTGTTCTTGTCAGTTTCCTAAGCAGAATTGAACTAGTTATGGCCGTGTGTGTAGGAAGCACAGTTCTTTTGTTCTGAGCAAGCTCACTGTTCGGAACCCATAGGAAACACAGTAGAGTAGAAGAGTGCCCTTTTCTCAAAAGCAGAGTGTGTTTCTTGTAAGGTGAGCTAGCGTTTGTTTCCCAGTCCTAAATGGAGTTGAATCACATGAAGTTTCTGGTCCTACGAGCAAGAGTTTTTTCTGCTAAGAAGAGTCACTATTGTGCTCCCATTGTCATACACATGGCAAATAGCACTGGCATCTGTTCCCAGCATGTACAGTGTATTGGACTGAAGAGGATCTACTGTTCTTGTCAGTTTCCTAAGTAGAATTGAACTAGATATGGCCGTGTGTGTAGGAAGCACAGTTCTTTTGTTCAGAGCAAGCTCACTGTTCGGACCTCATAGGAAACACAGTAGAGTAGAAGAGTGCTCTTTTCTCAAAAGCAGAATGTGTTTCTTGTAAGGCGAGCTAGCATATGTTTCACAGTCCTAAATGGAGTTGAATCACATGCAGTTTCTGGTCCTTCGAGCAAGAGTTGTTTTCTGGTAAGAAGAGTCACTATTGCACTCCCATTAACTTACACAGGGCAAAGAGCACTGGCATCTGTTCACAGCATGTACAGTGAATTGGACTGAAGAGGATCTACTGTTCTTGTCAGTTTCCTAAGGAGAGTTGAACTAGATATGGCCCGTGTGTGTAGGAAGCACAGTTCTTTTTTTCTGAGCAAGCTCACTGTTCTGGCCCTAAGGGAAACACAGTAGAGTAGAAGAGTGCTCTTTTCTCAAAAGCAAAGTGTGTTTCTTGTAAGGCGAGCTACCATTTGTTTCCCAGTCCTAAATGGAGTTGAATCCCATGCAGTTGTTGGTCCCAGGAGCAAGAGTTATTTTCTGGTAAGGAAAGTCACTATTGCGCTCCCATTGCCATACGCAGTACAAATAGCACTGGCGTCTGTTGCCAGCAAGTACAGTGCATTGGACTGAAGAGGAGCTACAGTTCTTGTCAGTTTCCTAAGCAGAGTTGAACTAGATATTGCCCGTGTGTGTAGGAAGCACAGTTCTTTTGTTCTGAGCAAGCTCACTGTTCTGGCCCTATAGGAAACACAGAACAGTAGAAGAGTACTCTTTTCTCTAAAGCAGAGTGTGTTTCTTGTAAGGCGAGCTAGCGTTTGTTTCCCAGTCCTAAATGGAGTTGAATCACATGCAGTTCCTGGTCCTACGAGCAAGAGTTGTTTTCTGGTAAGAAGAGTCACTATTGTGCTCCCTTTGTCATTCACAGGGCAAATAGCACTGGCGTCTGTTCCCAGCATGTACAGTGAATTGGACTGAAGAGGATCAACTGTTCTTGTCAGTTTGCTAAGCAGAATTGAAATAGATATGGCCGTGTGTAGGAAGCACAGTTCTTTTGTTCTGAGCAAGCTCACTGTTCTGGCCCTATAGGAAACACAGTAGAGTAGATGAGTGATCTTTTCTCAAAAACAGAGCGTGTTTCTTGTAAGGCGAGCTAGCATTTGTTTCCCAGTCCTAAATGGCGTTGAATCACATGCAGTTTCTGGTTCTATGAGCAAGAGTAGTTTTCTGGTAAGAAGAGTCACTGTTGCGCTCACATTGTCATACATAGTGCAAAAAGCACTCGTGTCTGTTCCCAGCATGTACAGTGTATTGGACTGAAGAGGATCTACTGTTCTTGTCAGTTTCCTAAGCAGATTTGAACTAGATATGGCCCGTGTGTGTAGGAAGCACAGTTCTTTTGTTCTGAGCAAGCTTACTGTTCAGACCCCATAGGAAACACAGTAGAGTAGAAGAGTGCTCTTTTCTCAAAAGCAGAGTGTGTTTCTTTTAAGGCGAGCTAGTGTTTGTTTCCCAGTCCTAAATGGAGTTGAATCCCATGCAGTTTCTGGTCCTATGAGCAAGAGTTGTTTTCTGGTAAGAAGAGTCACTATTGCACTCCCATTGTCATACACAGGGCAAATAGCACTGGCGTCTGTTCCCAGCATGTACAGTGTATTTGACTGAAGTGGATCTACTGTTCTTGTCAGTTTCCTAAGCAGAATTGAACTAGATATGGCCCTGTGTGTAGGAAGAACAGTTCTTTTGTTCAGAGCAAGCTCACTGTTCGGACCTCATAGGAAACACAGTAGAGTAGAAGTGTGCTCTTTTCTCAAAAGCAGAATGTGTTTCTTGTAAGGCGAGCTAGCATTTGTTTCACAGTCCTAAATGGAGTTGAATCACATGCAGTTTCTGGTCCTTCGAGCAAGAGTTGTTTTCTGTTAAGAAGAGTCACTATTGCACTCCCATTGACTTACACAGGGCAAATAGCACTGGCGTCTGTTCACAGCATGTACAGTGTATTGGACTGAAGAGGATCTACTGTTCTTGTCAGTTTCCTAAGTAGAGTTGAACTAGATATGGCCCGTGTGTGTAGGAAGCACAGTTCTTTTTTTCTGAGCAAGCTCACTGTTCTGGCCCTATAGGAAACACAGTAGAGAAGAAGAGTGCTCTTTTCTCAAAAGCAGAGTGTGTTTCTTGTAAGGCGAGCTGCCGTTTGTTTCCCAGTCCTAAATGGAGTTGAATCACATGCAATTGTTAGTCCCACGAGCAAGAGTTATTTTCTGGTAAGGAAAGTCACTATTGCGCTCCCATTGCCATACGCAGTACAAATAGCACTGGCGTCTGTTTCCAGCAATTACAGTGTATTGGACTGAAGAGGAGCTACGGTTCTTGACAGTTTCCTAAGCAGAGTTGAACTAGATATTGCCCGTGTGTGTAGGAAGCACAGTTCTTTTGTTCTGAGCAAGCTCACTGTTCTGGCCCTATAGGAAACACAGAACAGTAGAAGAGTACTCTTTTCTCAAAAGCAGAGAGTGTTTCTTGTAAGGCGAGCTAGCGTTTGTTTCCCAGTCCTAAATGGAGTTTAATCACATGCAGTTTCTGGTCCTATGAGCAAGAGTTGTTTTCTGGTAAGGAAAGTCACTATTGCACTCCCATTGCCATACACAGTGCAAATAGCACTGGCGTCTGTTCCCAGCAAGTACAGTGTATCGGACTGAAGAGGGGCTACAGTTCTTGTCAGTTTCCTAAGCAGAGTTGAACTAGATATGGCCCGTGTGTGTAGGAAGCTCAGTTCTTTGTTCTGAGTAAGCTTAATGTTCTGGCCCTATAGGAAACACATTAGAGTAGAAGAGTGCTCTTTTCTCTAAAGCAGAGTGAGTTTCTTGTAAGGCAAGCTAGCGTTTGTTTCCCAGTCTTAAATGGAGTTGAATCACATGCAGTTTCTGCTCCTACGATCAAGAGTTGTTTTCTGGTAAGGAAAGTCACTATTATGCTCCCATTGCCATACACAGTGCAAATAGCACTCGCGTCTGTTCCCAGCAAGTACAGTGTATTGGACTGAATAGGAGCTACTGTTCTTGTCAGTTTCCTAAGCAGAGTTGAACTGCATATGATCCGTGTGTGTACGAAGCACAGTTCTTTTCTTTTGAGCAAGCTTACTTTTTGGACCCCATAGGAAACACAGTAGACTAGAATAGTGCTCTTTTCTCTAAACCAGAGTGTTTTTCTTGTAAGGCGAGCTAGCGTTTGTTTCCCAGGCCTAAATTTAGTTGAATCCCATGCAGTTTCTGGTACTATGAGCAAGAGTTGTTTTCTGGTAAGGAAAGTCACTATTGCGGTGCCATTGCCATACACAGGACAAATAGCACTGGCGTCTGTTGCCAGCAAGTACACTGTATTGGACTGAAGAGGATCTACTGTTCTTGTCAGGTTCCTAAGCAGACTTGAACTAGATATGGCCGTGTGTGTAGGAAGCACAGTTTTTTTTGTTCTGAGCAAGCTCACTGTTCTGGCCCTATAGGAAACACAGTAGAGTAGATGAGTGCTATTTTCTCAGAAGCAGAGTGTGTTTCTTGTAAGGCAAGCTAGCA
Organism: Peromyscus eremicus; assembly: GCF_949786415.1. Classification (NCBI taxonomy): domain Eukaryota; kingdom Metazoa; phylum Chordata; class Mammalia; order Rodentia; family Cricetidae; genus Peromyscus; species Peromyscus eremicus. The sequence continues at coordinate 99,399 of NW_026735612.1, read as the reverse complement.
TTTGTTTCCCAGTCCTAAATGCAGTTGAATTAAATGCACTTTCTAGTCCTACGAGCAAGAGTTGTTTTCTGGTAAGAAGAGTCACTATTGCGCTCCCATTGCCATACACAGGGCAAATAGCACTCGTGTCTGTTCCCAGCAAGTACAGTGTATTGGACTGAAGAGGAGCTACTGTTCTTGTCAGTTTCCTAAGCAGAATTGAACTAGTTATGGCCGTGTGTGTAGGAAGCACAGTTCTTTTGTTCTGAGCAAGCTCACTGTTCGGAACCCATAGGAACACAGTAGAGTAGAAGAGTGCCCTTTTCTCAAAAGCAGAGTGTGTTTCTTGTAAGGCGAGCTAGCGTTTGTTTCCCAGTCCTAAATGGAGTTGAATCACATGAAGTTTCTGGTCCTACGAGCAAGAGTTTTTTCTGCTAAGAAGAGTCACTATTGTGCTCCCATTGTCATACACATGGCAAATAGCACTGGCATCTGTTCCCAGCATGTACAGTGTATTGGACTGAAGAGGATCTACTGTTCTTGTCAGTTTCCTAAGTAGAATTGAACTAGATATGGCCGTGTGTGTAGGAAGCACAGTTCTTTTGTTCAGAGCAAGCTCACTGTTCGGACCTCATAGGAAACACAGTAGAGTAGAAGAGTGCTCTTTTCTCAAAAGCAGAATGTGTTTCTTGTAAGGCGAGCTAGCATATGTTTCACAGTCCTAAATGGAGTTGAATCACATGCAGTTTCTGGTCCTTCGAGCAAGAGTTGTTTTCTGGTAAGAAGAGTCACTATTGCACTCCCATTGACTTACACAGGGCAAAGAGCACTGGCATCTGTTCACAGCATGTACAGTGTATTGGACTGAAGAGGATCTACTGTTCTTGTCAGTTTCCTAAGGAGAGTTGAACTAGATATGGCCCGTGTGTGTAGGAAGCACAGTTCTTTTTTTCTGAGCAAGCTCACTGTTCTGGCCCTAAGGGAAACACAGTAGAGTAGAAGAGTGCTCTTTTCTCAAAAGCAGAGTGTGTTTCTTGTAAGGCGAGCTACCATTTGTTTCCCAGTCCTAAATGGAGTTGAATCACATGCAGTTGTTGGTCCCAGGAGCAAGAGTTATTTTCTGGTAAGGAAAGTCACTATTGCGCTCCCATTGCCATACGCAGTACAAATAGCACTGGCGTCTGTTGCCAGCAAGTACAGTGCATTGGACTGAAGAGGAGCTACAGTTCTTGTCAGTTTCCTAAGCAGAGTTGAACTAGATATTGCCCGTGTGTGTAGGAAGCACAGTTCTTTTGTTCTGAGCAAGCTCACTGTTCTGGCCCTATAGGAAACACAGAACAGTAGAAGAGTACTCTTTTCTCTAAAGCAGAGTGTGTTTCTTGTAAGGCGAGCTAGCGTTTGTTTCCCAGTCCTAAATGGAGTTGAATCACATGCAGTTCCTGGTCCTACGAGCAAGAGTTGTTTTCTGGTAAGAAGAGTCACTATTGTGCTCCCTTTGTCATACACAGGGCAAATAGCACTGGCGTCTGTTCCCAGCATGTACAGTGAATTGGACTGAAGAGGATCAACTGTTCTTGTCAGTTTGCTAAGCAGAATTGAAATAGATATGGCCGTGTGTAGGAAGCACAGTTCTTTTGTTCTGAGCAAGCTCACTGTTCTGGCCCTATAGGAAACACAGTAGAGTAGATGAGTGATCTTTTCTCAAAAGCAGAGTGTGTTTCTTGTAAGGCGAGCTAGCATTTGTTTCCCAGTCCTAAATGGCGTTGAATCACATGCAGTTTCTGGTTCTATGAGCAAGAGTAGTTTTCTGGTAAGAAGAGTCACTGTTGCGCTCACATTGTCATACATAGTGCAAAAAGCACTCGTGTCTGTTCCCAGCATGTACAGTGTATTGGACTGAAGAGGATCTACTGTTCTTGTCAGTTTCCTAAGCAGATTTGAACTAGATATGGCCCGTGTGTGTAGGAAGCACAGTTCTTTTGTTCTGAGCAAGCTTACTGTTCAGACCCCATAGGAAACACAGTAGAGTAGAAGAGTGCTCTTTTCTCAAAAGCAGAGTGTGTTTCTTTTAAGGCGAGCTAGTGTTTGTTTCCCAGTCCTAAATGGAGTTGAATCCCATGCAGTTTCTGGTCCTATGAGCAAGAGTTGTTTTCTGGTAAGAAGAGTCACTATTGCACTCCCATTGTCATACACAGGGCAAATAGCACTGGCGTCTGTTCCCAGCATGTACAGTGTATTTGACTGAAGTGGATCTACTGTTCTTGTCAGTTTCCTAAGCAGAATTGAACTAGATATGGCCGTGTGTAGGAAGCACAGTTCTTTTGTTCTGAGCAAGCTCACTGTTCGGACCCCTTAGGAAACACAGTAGAGTAGAAGAGTGCCCTTTTCTCAAAAGCAGAGTGTGTTTCTTGTAAGGCGAGCTAGAGTTTGTTTCCCAGTCCTAAATGGAGTTGAATCACATGAAGTTTCTGGTCCTACGAGCAAGAGTTTTTTCTGCTAAGAAGAGTCACTATTGTGCTCCCATTGTCATACACAGGGCAAATAGCACTGACATCTGTTCCCAGCATGTACAGTGTATTGTACTGAAGAGGATCTACTGTTCTTGTCAGTTTCCTAACCAGAATTGAACTAGATATGGCCCTGTGTGTAGGAAGAACAGTTCTTTTGTTCAGAGCAAGCTCACTGTTCGGACCTCATAGGAAACACAGTAGAGTAGAAGTGTGCTCTTTTCTCAAAAGCAGAATGTGTTTCTTGTAAGGCGAGCTAGCATTTGTTTCACAGTCCTAAATGGAGTTGAATCACATGCAGTTTCTGGTCCTTCGAGCAAGAGTTGTTTTCTGTTAAGAAGAGTCACTATTGCACTCCCATTGACTTACACAGGGCAAATAGCACTGGCGTCTGTTCACAGCATGTACAGTGTATTGGACTGAAGAGGATCTACTGTTCTTGTCAGTTTCCTAAGTAGAGTTGAACTAGATATGGCCCGTGTGTGTAGGAAGCACAGTTCTTTTTTTCTGAGCAAGCTCACTGTTCTGGCCCTATAGGAAACACAGTAGAGAAGAAGAGTGCTCTTTTCTCAAAAGCAGAGTGTGTTTCTTGTAAGGCGAGCTACCGTTTGTTTCCCAGTCCTAAATGGAGTTGAATCACATGCAACTGTTAGTCCCACGAGCAAGAGTTATTTTCTGGTAAGGAAAGTCACTATTGCGCTCCCATTGCCTTACGCAGTACAAATAGCACTGGCGTCTGTTTCCAGCAATTACAGTGTATTGGACTGAAGAGGAGCTACTGTTCTTGTCAGTTTCCTAAGCAGAGTTGAACTAGATATTGCCCGTGTGTGTAGGAAGCACAGTTCTTTTGTTCTGAGCAAGCTCACTGTTCTGGCCCTATAGGAAACACAGAACAGTAGAAGAGTACTCTTTTCTCAAAAGCAGAGAGTGTTTCTTGTAAGGCGAGCTAGCGTTTGTTTCCCAGTCCTAAATGGAGTTGAATCACATGCAGTTTGTGGTCCTACGAGCAAGAGTTGTTTTCTGGTAAGAAGAGTCACTATTGTGCTCCCTTTGTCATACACAGGGCAAATAGCACTGGCGTCTGTTCCCAGCATGTACAGTGTATTGGACTGAAGAGGATCTACTGTTCTTGTCAGTTTGCTAAGCAGAATTGAAATAGATATGGCCGAGTGTAGGAAGCACAGATCTTTTGTTCTGAGCAAGCTCACTGTTCTGGCCCTATAGGAAACACAGTAGAGTAGATGAGTGATCTTTTCTCAAAAGCAGAGTGTGTTTCTTGTAAGGCGAGCTAGCGTTTGTTTCCCAGTCCTAAATGGCGTTGAATCACATGCAGTTTCTGGTTCTATGAGCAAGAGTAGTTTTCTGGTAAGAAGAGTCACTATTGCACTCACATTGTCATACATAGTGCAAATAGCACTCGTGTCTGTTCCCAGCATGTACAGTGTATTGGACTGAAGAGGATCTACCGTTCTTGTCAGTTTCCTAAGCAGAGTTGAACTAGATATGGCCCGTGTGTGTAGGAAGCACAGTTCTTTTGTTCTGAGCAAGCTTACTGTTCAGACCCCATAGGAAACACAGCAGAGTAGAAGAGTGCTCTTTTCTCAAAAGCAGAGTGTGTTTCTTCTAAGGCGAGCTAGTGTTTGTTTCCGAGTCCTAAATGGAGTTGAATCCCATGCAGTTTCTAGTCCTATGAGCAAGAGTCGTTTTCTGGAAAGAAGAGTCACTATTGCACTCCCATTGTCATACACAGGGCAAATAGCACTGGCGTCTGTTCCCAGCATGTACAGTGTATTGGACTGAAGAGGATCTAATGTTCTTGTCAGTTTCCTAAGGAGAGTTGAATTAGATATGGCCCGTGTGTGTAGGAAGCACAGTTCTTTTTTTCTGAGCAAGCTCACTGTTCTGGCCCTATAGGAAACACAGTAGAGTAGACGAGTGCTCTTTTCTCAAAAGCAGAGTGTGTTTCTTGTAAGGCGAGCTACCGTTTGTTTCCCAGTCCTAAATGGAGTTGAATCACATGCAGTTTGTGGTCCTACGTGCAAAAGTTGTTTTCTGGTAAGAAGAGTCACTATTGTGCTCCCTTTGTCATACACAGGGCAAATAGCACTGGCGTCTGTTCCCAGCATGTACAGTGTATTGGACTGAAGAGGATCTACTGTTCTTGTCAGTTTGCTAAGCAGAATTGAAATAGATATGGCCGTGTGTAGGAAGCACAGTTCTTTTGTTCTGAGCAAGCTCACTGTTCTGGCCCTATAGGAAACACAGTAGAGTAGATGAGTGATCTTTTCTCAAAAGCAGAGTGTGTTTCTTGTAAGGCGAGCTAGCGTTTGTTTCCCAGTCCTAAATGGCGTTGAATCACATGCAGTTTCTGGTTCTATGAGCAAGAGTAGTTTTCTGGTAAGAAGAGTCACTATTGCACTCACATTGTCATACATAGTGCAAATAGCACTCGTGTCTGTTTCCAGCATGTACAGTGTATTGGACTGAAGAGGATCTACTGTTCTTGTCAGTTTCCTAAGCAGAGTTGAACTAGATATGGCCCGTGTGTGTAGGAAGCACAGTTCTTTTGTTCTGAGCAAACTTACTGTTCAGACCCCATAGGAAACACAGTAGAGTAGAAGAGTGCTCCTTTCTCAAAAGCAGAGTGTGTTTCTTTTAAGGCGAGCTAGTGTTTGTTTCCCAGTCCTAAATGGAGTTGAATCCCATGCAGTTTCTGGTCCTAAGAGCAAGAGTTGTTTTCTGGTAAGAAGAGTCACTATTGCACTCCCATTGTCATACACAGGGCAAATAGCACTGGCGTCTGTTCCCAGCATGTACAGTGTATTGGACTGAAGAGGATCTAATGTTCTTGTCAGTTTCCTAAGGAGAGTTGAATTAGATATGGCCCGTGTGTGTAGGAAGCACAGTTCTTTTTTTCTGAGCAAGCTCACTGTTCTGGCCCAATAGGAAACACAGTAGAGTAGACGAGTGCTCTTTTCTCTAAAGCAGAGTGTGTTTCTTGTAAGGCGAGCTACCGTTTGTTTCCCAGTCCTAAATGGAGTTGAATAACATGCAGTTGTTGGTCACAGGAGCAAGAGTTGTTTTCTGGTAAGGAAAGTCACTATTGCGCTCCCATTGCCATACGCAGTACAAATAGCACTGGCATCTGTTGCCAGCAAGTACAGTGTATTGGACTGAAGAGGAGCTACTGTTCTTGTCAGTTTCCTTATCAGAGTTGAACTAGATATTGCCCGTGTTTGTAGGAAGCACAGTTCTTTTGTTCTGAGCAAGCTCACTGTTCGGACCCAATATGAGACACAGTAGAAAAGAAGAGTGCTCTTTTCTCTAAAGCAGAGTGTGTTTCTTGTAAGGCGAGCTAGTGTTTGTTTCCCAGTCCTAAATGGAGTTGAAACAGATGCAGTTTCTGGTCCTACGTACAAGAGTTGTTTTCTGGTAAGGAATGTCACTATTGAGCTCTCATTGCCATATACAGTGCAAATAGCACTCGCGTCTGTTCCCAGCAAGTACAGTGTTGGACTGAAGAGGAGCTACTGTTCTTGTCAGGTTCCTAAGCAGAGTTGAACTACATATGGTTCGTGTGTGTAGGAAGCACAGTTCTTTTGTTCTGAGCAAGCTCACTGTTTGGACCCCATAGGAAACACAGTAGACTAGAAGAGTGCTCTTTTCTCTAAAGCAGAGTGTTTTTCTTGAAAGGCGAGCTAGCGTGTGTTTCCGAGTCCTAAATGGAGTTGAATCCCATGCAGTTTCTGGTACTATGAGCAAGAGATGTTTTCTGGTAAGGAAAGTCACTATTGCGCTGCCATTGCCATACACAGGACAAATAGCACTGGCGTCTGTTGCCAGCAAGTACAGTGTATTGGACTGAAGAGGATCTACTGTTCTTGTCAGGTTCCTAAGCAGACTTGAACTAGATATGGCCGTGTGTGTAGGAAGCACAGTTTTTTTTGTTCTGAGCAAGCTCACTGTTCTGGCCCTATAGGAAACACAGTAGAGTAGATGAGTGCTCTTTTCTCAGAAGCAGAGTGTGTTTCTTGTAAGGCAAGCTAGCATTTGTTTCCCAGTCCTAAATGCAGTTGAATTAAATGCACTTTCTGGTCCTACGAGCAAGAGTTGTTTTCTGGTAATAAGAGTCACTATTGCGCTCCCATTGCCATACACAGGGCAAATAGCACTCGTGTCTGTTCCCAGCAAGTACAGTGTATTGGACTGAAGAGGAGCTGCTGTTCTTGTCAGTTTCCTAAGCAGAATTGAACTAGATATGGCCGTGTGTGTAGGAAGCACAGTTCTTTTGTTCTGAGCAAGCTCACTGTTCGGACCCAATAGGAAACACAGTAGAGTAGAAGAGTGCCCTTTTCTCAAAAGTAGAGTGTGTTTCTTGTAAGGCGAGCTAGCGTTTGTTTCCCAGTCCTAAATGGAGTTGAATCACATGAAGTTTCTGGTCCTACGAGCAAGAGTTTTTTCTGCTAAGAAGAGTCACTATTGTGCTCCCATTGTCATACACAGGGCAAATAGCACTGGCATCTGTTCCCAGCATGTACAGTGTATTGGACTGAAGAGGATCTACTGTTCTTGTCAGTTTCCTAAGTAGAATTGAACTAGATATGGCCGTGTGTGTAGGAAGCACAGTTCTTTTGTTCAGAGCAAGCTCACTGTTCGGACCTCATTGGAAACACAGTAGAGTAGAAGAGTGCTCTTTTCTCAAAAGCGGAATGTGTTTCTTGTAAGGCGAGCTAGCATTTGTTTCACAGTCCTAAATGGAGTTGAATCACATGCAGTTTCTGGTCCTTCGAGCAAGAGTTGTTTTCTGGTAAGAAGAGTCACTATTGCACTCCCATTGACTTACACAGGGCAAATAGCACTGGCGTCTGTTCACAGCATGTACAGTGTATTGGACTGAAGAGGATCTACTGTTCTTGTCAGTTTCCTAAGGAGAGTTGAACAAGATATGGCCCGTGTGTGTAGGAAGCACAGTTATTAGGTTCTGAGCAAGCTCACTGTTCTGGCCCTATAGGAAACACAGTAGAGTAGAAGACTGCTCTTTTCTCAAAAGCAGAGTGTTTTTCTTGTAAGGCAAGCTAGCGTTTTTTCCCAGTCCTAAATGGAGTTGAATCCCATGCAGTTTCTGGTCCTACGAGCAAGAGTTGTTTTCTGGTAAGGAAAGTCACTATTGTGCTCCCATTGCCATACACAGTGCAATAGCACTCGTGTGTGATCCCAGCAAGTACAGTGTATTGGACTGAAGAGGAGCTACTGTTCTTGTCCGTTTCCTAAGCAGAGTTGAACTAGATATGTCCCATGTGTGTAGGAAGCACAGTTCTTTTGTTCTGAGCAAGCTAACTGTTCGGAACCCAAAGGAAACACAGTAGAGTAGATGAGTGCTCTTTTCTCAAAAGCAGAGTGTGATTCCTGTAAGGCGAGGTAGCGTTTTTTCCCAGTCCTAAATGGAGTTGAATCACATGCAGGTTCTGGTCCTACGAGCAAGAGTTGTTTTCTGGTAAGGAAAGTCACTATTGCGCTCCCATTGCCATACACAGTGCAATAGCACTCGTGTGTGATCCCAGCAAGTACAGTGTATTGGACTGAAGAGGAGCTACTGTTCTTGTCCGTTTCCTAAGCAGATTTGAACTAGATATGGCCCGTGTGTGTAGGAAGCACAGTTCTTTTGTTCTGAGCAAGCTCACTGTTCGGAACCCAAAGGAAACACAGTAGAGTAGATGAGTGCTCTTTTCTCTAAAGCAGAGTGAGTTTCTTGTAAGGCAAGCTAGCGTTTGTTTCCCAGTCTTAAATGGAGTTGAATCACATGCAGTTTCTGCTCCTACGATCAAGAGTTGTTTTTTGGTAAGGAAAGTCACTATTATGCTCCCATTGCCATACACAGTGCAAATAGCACTCCCGTCTGTTCCCAGCCAGTACAGTGTATTGGACTGAATAGGAGCTACTGTTCTTGTCAGTTTCCTAAGCAGAGTTGAACTGCATATGATCCGTGTGTGTACGAAGCACAGTTCTTTTGTTTTGAGCAAGCTTACTTTTTGGACCCCATAGGAAACACAGTAGACTAGAATAGTGCTCTTTTCTCTAAACCAGAGTGTTTTTCTTGTAAGGCGAGCTAGCTTTTGTTTCCCAGGCCTAAATTTAGTTGAATCCCATGCAGTTTCTGGTACTATGAGCAAGAGTTGTTTTCTGGTAATGAAAGTCACTATTGCGGTGCCATTGCCATACACAGGACAAATAGCACTGGCGTCTGTTGCCAGCAAGTACAGTGTATTGGACTGAAGAGGATCTACTGTTCTTGTCAGGTTCCTAAGCAGACTTGAACTAGATATGGCCGTGTGTGTAGGAAGCACAGTTTTTTTTGTTCTGAGCAAGCTCACTGTTCTGGCCCTATAGGAAACACAGTAGAGTAGATGAGTGCTCTTTTCTCAGAAGCAGAGTGTGTTTCTTGTAAGGCAAGCTAGCATTTGTTTCCCAGTCCTAAATGCAGTTGAATTAAATGCACTTTCTGGTCCTACGAGCAAGAGTTGTTTTCTGGTAATAAGAGTCACTATTGCGCTCCCATTGCCATACACAGGGCAAATAGCACTCGTGTCTGTTCCCAACAAGTACAGTGTATTGGACTGAAGAGGAGCTGCTGTTCTTGTCAGTTTCCTAAGCAGAATTGAACTAGATATGGCCGTGTGTGTAGGAAGCACAGTTCTTTTGTTCTGAGACAAGCTCACTGTTCGGACCCAATAGGAAACACAGTAGAGTAGAAGAGTGCCCTTTTCTCAAAAGTAGAGTGTGTTTCTTGTAAGGCGAGCTAGCGTTTGTTTCCCAGTCCTAAATGGAGTTGAATCACATGAAGTTTCTGGTCCTACGAGCAAGAGTTTTTTCTGCTAAGAAGAGTCACTATTGTGCTCCCATTGTCATACACAGGGCAAATAGCACTGGCATCTGTTCCCAGCATGTACAGTGTATTGGACTGAAGAGGATCTACTGTTCTTGTCAGTTTCCTAAGTAGAATTGAACTAGATATGGCCGTGTGTGTAGGAAGCACAGTTCTTTTGTTCAGAGCAAGCTCACTGTTCGGACCTCATTGGAAACACAGTAGAGTAGAAGAGTGCTCTTTTCTCAAAAGCGGAATGTGTTTCTTGTAAGGCGAGCTAGCATTTGTTTCACAGTCCTAAATGGAGTTGAATCACATGCAGTTTCTGGTCCTTCGAGCAAGAGTTGTTTTCTGTTAAGAAGAGTCACTATTGCACTCCCATTGACTTACACAGGGCAAATAGCACTGGCGTCTGTTCACAGCATGTACAGTGTATTGGACTGAAGAGGATCTACTGTTCTTGTCAGTTTCCTAAGGAGAGTTGAACAAGATATGGCCCGTGTGTGTAGGAAGCACAGTTATTAGGTTCTGAGCAAGCTCACTGTTCTGGCCCTATAGGAAACACAGTAGAGTAGAAGAGTGCTCTTTTCTCAAAAGCAGAGTGCGTTTCTTGTAAGGCGAGCTACCGTTTGTTTCCCGGGCCTAAATGGAGTTGAATCACATGCAGTTGTTGGTCACAGGAGCAAGAGTTGTTTTCTGGTAAGGAAAGTCACTATTGCGCTCCCATTGCCATACACAGTGCAAATAGCACATGCGTCTGTTCCCAGCAAGTACATTGTATTGGACTGAAGAGGATCTACTGTTCTTGTCAGGTTCCTAAGCAGAGTTGAACTCGATATGGCCCGTGTGTGTAGGAAGCACAGTTCTTATGTTCTGAGCAAGCTCACTGTTCTGGCCCTATAGGAAACACAGTAGAGTAGAAGAGTGCTCTTTTCTCAAAAGCAGAGTGTGTTTCTTGCAAGGCAAGCTAGCGTTTTTTTCCCAGTCCTAAAATGAGTTGAATCACATGCAGTTGTTGGTTCCAGGAGCAAGAGTTGTTTTCTGGTAAGGAAAGTCACTATTGCGCTCCCATTGCCATACGCAGAACAAATAGCACTGGCATCTGTTGCCAGCAAGTACAGTGTATTGGACTGAAGAGGAGCTACTGTTCTTGTCAGTTTCCTAAGCAGAGTTAAACTAGATATTGCCCTTGTGTGTAGAAAGCACAGTTCTTTTGTTCTGAGCAAGCTCACTGTTCGGACCCAATATGAGACACAGTAGAGAAGAAGAGTGCTCTTTTCTCTAAAGCAGAGTGTGTTTCTTGTAAGGCGAGCTAGCGTTTGTTTCCCAGTCCTAAATGGAGTTGAAACACATGCAGTTTCTGGTCCTACATACAAGAGTTGTTTTCTGGTAAGGAATGTCACTATTGAGCTCCCATTGCCATACACAGTGCAAATAGCACTCGCGTCTGTTCCCAGCAAGTACAGTGTTGGACTGAAGAGGAGCTACTGTTCTTGTCAGGTTCCTAAGCAGAGTTGAACTACATATGGTTCGTGTGTGTAGGAAGCGCAGTTCTTTTGTTCTGAGCAAGCTCACTGTTTGGACCCCATAGGAAACACAGTAGACTAGAAGAGTGCTCTTTTCTCTAAAGCAGAGTGTTTTTCTTGAAAGGCGAGCTAGCGTTTGTTTCCGAGTCCTAAATGGAGTTGAATCCCATGCAGTTTCTGGTACTATGAGCAAGAGATGTTTTCTGGTAAGGAAAGTCACTATTGCGCTGCCATTGTTATACACAGGACAAATAGCACAGGCATCTGTTGCCAGCAAGTACAGTGTATTGGACTGAAGAGGATCTACTGTTCTTGTCAGGTTCCTAAACAGACTTGAACTAGATATGGCCCTGTGTGTAGGAAGCACAGTTTTTTTTGTTCTGAGCATGCTCACTGTTCGGACCCCATAGGAAACACAGTAGAGTAGAAGAGTGCTCTTTTCTCAAAAGCAGACTGTGTTTCTTGTAAGGCGAGCTAGCGTTTGTTTCCCAGACCTAAATGGAGTTGAGTCACATGCAGTTTTTTGTCCTATGAGCAAGAGTTGTTTTCTGGTAAGACGAGTCACTATTGTGCTCCAATTGCCCTACAGAGTGCAAATAGCACTCGCGTCTGTTCCCAGCAAGTACAGTGTATTGGACTGAAGAGCATCTACTGTTCTTTTCAGTTTCCTAAGCAGAGTTGAACTAGATATGGCCCATGTGTGTAGGAAGCACAGTTGTTTTGTTCTGAGCAAGCTCATTGTTTGGACCCCCTTAGGAAACACAGTAGAGTGGAATAGTGCTCTTTTCTCAAAATCAGAGAGTCTTTCTTGTAAGGCGAGCTAGTGTTTGTTTCCAGTCCTAAATGGAGTTTAATCACATGCACTTTCTCGTCCTATGAGCAAGAGTTGTTTTCTGGTAATTAAAGTCCCTATTGCGCTCCCATTGCCATACACAGTGCAAATAGCACTCCCGTCTGTTCCCAGCAAGTACAGTGTATGGGACTGAGGAGGAGCTACTGTTCTTGTCAGTTTCCTAAGCAGAGTTGAACTAGATATGGCCCGTGTGTAGGAAGCACAGTTCTTTTGTTCTGAGCAAGCTCACTCTTCTGGCCCTATAGGAACACAGTAGAGTAGAAGAGTGCTCTCTTCTCTAAAGCAGAGTGTGTTTCTTGTAAGGCAAGCTAGCGTTTTTTTCCCAGTCCTAAATGGAGTTGAATCCCATGCAGTTTCTGGTCCTACGAGCAAGAGTTGTTTTCTGGTAAGGAAAGTCACTATTGTGCTCCCATTGCCATACACAGTGCAATAGCACTCGCGTGTGATCCCAGCAAGTACAGTGTATCGGACTGAAGAGGAGCTACTGTTCTTGTCCGTTTCCTAAGCAGAGTTGAACTAGATATGTCCCATGTGTGTAGGAAGCACAGTTCTTTTGTTCTGAGCAAGCTAACTGTTCGGAACCCATAGGAAACACAGTAGAGTAGAGGAGTGCTTTTTCTCAAAAGCAGAGTGTCTTTCCTGTAAGGCAAGGTAGCGTTTGTTTCCCAGTCCTAAATGGAGTTGAATCACATGCAGTTTCTGCTCCTACGAGCAAGAGTTGTTTTCTGGTAAGGAAAGTCACTATTGCACTCCCATTGCCATACACAGTGCAAATAGCACTGGCGTCTGTTCCCAGCAAGTACAGTGTATCGGACTGAAGAGGAGCTACTGTTCTTGTCAGTTTCCTAAGCAGAGTTGAACTAGATATGGCCCGTGTGTGTAGGAAGCTCAGTTCTTATATTCTGCGTAAGCTCACTGTTCTGGCCCTATAGGAAACACATTAGAGTAGAAGAGTGCTCTTTTCTCTAAAGCAGAGTTAGTTTCTTGTAAGGCAAGCTAGCGTTTGTTTCCCAGTGTTAAATGGAGTTGAATCACATGCAGTTTCTGCTCCTACGAGCAAGAGTTGTTTTCTGGTAAGGGAAGTCACTATTATGCTCCCATTGCCATACACAGTGCAAATAGCACTCGCGTCTGTTCCCAGCAAGTACAGTGTATTGGACTGAATAGGAGCTACTGTTCTTGTCAGTTTCCTAAGCAGAGTTGAACTGAATATGATCCGTGTGTGTATGAAGCACAGTTCTTTTATTTTGAGCAAGCTTACTTTTTGGACCCCATAGGAAACACAGTAGACTAGAATAGTGCTCTTTTCTCTAAACCAGAGTGTTTTTCTTGTAAGGCGAGCTAGCGTTTGTTTCCCAGGCCTAAATTTAGTTGAATCCCATGCAGTTTCTGGTACTATGAGCAAGAGTTGTTTTCTGGTAAGGAAAGTCACTATTGCGCTCCCATTGCCATACACAGTGCAAATAGCACATGCGTCTGTTCCCAGCGAGAACAGTGTATTGGAATGAAGAGGAGCTACTGTTCTTGTCAGGTTCCTAAGCAGAGTTGAACTCGATATGGCCCGTGTGTGTAGGAAGCACAGTTCTTATGTTCTGAGCAAGCTCACTGTTCTGGCCCTATAGGAAACACAGTAGAGTAGAAGAGTGCTCTTTTCTCAAAAGCAGAGTGTGTTTCTTGCAAGGCAAGCTAGCGTTTTTTTCCCAGTCCTAAATGGAGTTGAATCACATGCAGTTGTTGGTTCCAGGAGCAACAGTTGTTTTCTGGTAAGGAAAGTCACTATTGCGCTCCCATTGCCATACGCACTACAAATAGCACTGACGTCTGTTGCCAGCAAGTACAGTGTATTGGACTGAAGAGGAGCTACTGTTCTTGTCAGTTTCCTAAGCAGAGTTGAACTAGATATTGCCCGTGTGTGTAGAAAGCACAGTTCTTTTGTTCTGAGCAAGCTCACTGTTCGGACCCAATATGAGACACAGTAGAGAAGAAGAGTGCTCTTTTCTCTAAAGCAGAGTGTGTTTCTTGTAAGGCAAGCTAGCGTTTGTTTCCCTGTCCTAAATGGAGTTGAAACACATGCAGTTTCTGGTCCTACATACAAGAGTTGTTTTCTGGTAAGGAATGTCACTATTGAGCTCCCATTGCCATACACAGTGCAAATAGCACTCGCGTCTGTTCCCAGCAAGTACAGTGTTGGACTGAAGAGGAGCTACTGTTCTTGTCAGGTTCCTAAGCAGAGTTGAACTACATATGGTTCGTGTGTGTAGGAAGCGCAGTTCTTTTGTTCTGAGCAAGCTCACTGTTTGGACCCCATAGGAAAAACAGTAGACTAGAAGAGTGCTCTTTTCTCTAAAGGAGAGTGTTTTTCTTGAAAGGCGAGCTAGCGTTTGTTTCCGAGTCCTAAATGGAGTTGAATCCCATGCAGTTTCTGGTACTATGAGCAAGAGATGTTTTCTGGTAAGGAAAGTCACTATTGCGCTGCCATTGTTATACACAGGACAAATAGCACAGGCATCTGTTGCCAGCAAGTACAGTGTATTGGACTGAAGAGGATCTACTGTTCTTGTCAGTTTCCTAAGCAGAGTTGAATTAGATATGGCCCGTGTGTGTAGGAAGCACAGTTCTTTTGTTCTGAGCAAGCACACTGTTCAGACCCCATAGGAAACACAGTAGAGTAGAAGAGTGCTCTTTTCTCAAAAGCAGAGTGTGTTTCTTTTAAGGAAAGCTAGTGTTTGTTTCCCAGACAGAAATGGAGTTGAATCCCATGCAGTTTCTGGTCCTACAAGCAAGAGTTGTTTTCTGATAAGAAGAGTCACTATTGTGCTCCCTTTGCCATACACAGTGCAAATAGCACACGCGTCTGTTCCCAGCAAGTACAGTGTATTGTACTGAAGAGGAGCTACTGTTCTTGTCAGTTTCCTAAGCTGAATTGAACTAGATATGGCCGTGTGTGTAGGAAGCACAGTTCTTTTGTTCTGAGCAAGCTCACTGTTTGGACCCCATAGGAAACACAGTACAGTAGAAGAGTGCTCTTTTCTCAAAAGCAGAGTATGTTTCTTGTAAGGCGAGCTAGCGTTTGTTTCCCAGTCAGAAATGGAGTTGAATCACATGCAGTTTTCGGTCCTATGAGCAAGAGTTGTTTTCTTGTAAGAAGAGTCACTATTGTGCTTCCATTGTCATACACAGGGCAAATAGCACTGGCGTCTGTTCCCAGCAAGTACACTGCATTGGACTGAAGAGGATCTACTGTTCTTGTCAGTTTCCTAAGCAGAATTGAAATAGATATGTCCTGTGTGTGTAGTCAGCACATTTCATTGTTCTGAGCAAGCTCACTGTACTGGCCCTATAAAAAGCACAGTAGAGGAGAATAGTGCTCTTTTCTCAAAAGCAGAGTGTGTTTCTTGTAAGGCGAGCTGGCGTTTGTTTCCCAGTCCTAAATGGAGTTGAATCACATGCAGTTTTTGGTCCTAAGAGCAAGAGTTGTTTTCTGGTAAGGAAAGTCACTATTGTGCTCCCATTGCCATACATAGTGCAAATAGCTCTCGCGTCTGTTCACAGTGAGTACAGTGTATTGGACTGACGAGGAGCTCTTTTCCTGTCAGTTTCCTAAGCAGAGTTGAACTAGATATGGCCTGTGTGTGTAGGAAGCACAGTTCTTTTGTTCTGAGCAAGCTCACTGTTCGGATCCCATAAGAAACACTGTAGAGCAGAAGAGTGCTCTTTTCTCAAAAGCAGAGTGTGTTTCTTGTAAGGCGAGCTAGTGTTTGTTTCCCAGTCATAAATGGAGTTGAATCCCATGCAGTTTCTGGTCCTACGAGCAAGAGATTTTTTCTGGTAAGGAAAGTCACTATTGCGCTTCCATTGCCATACACTGTGCAAATACCACACGGGTCTGCTTCCAGCAAGTAACGTGTATTGGACTGAAGAGGATCTACTGTTCTTGTCAGTTTCCTAAGCAGAGTTGAACCAAATATGGACCGTGTGTGTACAAAGTACAGTTCTTTTGTTCTGAGCAAGCTCACTGTTTGGACCCCTTAGGAAACACTGTGGAGTAGAAGAGTGCTAGCGTTTGTTTCCCAGTCCTAAATGGAGTTGAATCACATGCAGTTTTTGGTCCTACAACCAAGAGTTGTTTTCTGGTAAGAAGAGTCACTATTGTGCTCCCATTGCCATACACAGTGCAAATAGCACTCGCGTCTGCTCCCAGCAAGTACAGTGTATTGGAAAGAAGCAGAGCTGCTGTTCTTGTCAGTTTCCTAAGCAGAGTTGAACTAGATATAGCCCGTGTGTGTAGGAAGCACAGTTCTTTGGATCTGAGCAAGCTCACTGTTCTGGCCCTATAGGAAACACAGTAGAGTAGAGGAGTGCTCTTTTCTCAAAAGTAGAGTGTTTTTCTTGTAAGGAGAGCTAGCGTTTGTTTCCCAGTCCTAAATGCAGTTGAATCACATGCAGTTTCTGATCCTACGAGCAAGAGTTGTTTTCTGGTAAGAAGAGTCATTATTGCGCTTCCATTGCCATACACATTGCAAATAGCACTCGCTTTTTTTCCCAGCAAGTACAGAGTATTGGACTGAAGAGGAGATACTGTTCATGTCATTTTTCTAAGCAGAGTTGAACTAGATATGGCCCCTGTGTGTACGAAGCACAGTTCTTTTGTTCTGAGCAAGCTCACTGTTTGGACCCCTTAGGAAACACAGTAGAGTACAAGAGTGCTCTTTTCTCAAAAGCCGAGTGTGTTTCTTGTAAGGCAACCTAGCGTTTGCTTCCCAGACCTAAATGGAGTTGAATTCCATGCAGTTTCTGGTCCTATGAGCAAGAGTTGTTTTCTGGTAAGAAGAGTCACCATTACTCTCCCATTGTCATACACAGGGCAAATAGCACTGGCGTCTGTTCCCAGCATGTACATTGTATTGGACTGAAGAGGATCTACTGTTCTTGTCAGTTTCCTAAGCAGAGTTGAACTAGATATGGCCCGTGTGTGTAGGAAGCACAGTTCTTTTGTTCTGAGCAAGCTCACTGTTCGGACACCATAGGAAACACAGTAGAGTCGAAGAGTGCTCTATTCTCAAATGCAGAGTGTGTTTCTTGTAAGGCGAGCTAGCGTTTGTGTCCCAGTCCTAAATGGATTTGAATCACATGCAGTTTCTGGTCCTACGAGCAAGAGTTGTTTTCTGGTAAGAAGAGTCACTATTGCGCTCCCATTGCCATACACAGTGCAAATAGCACTCTCGTCTGCTCCCAGCAAGTACAGTGTATTGCAAAGAAGCGGAGCTGCTGTTCTTGTCAGTTTCCTAAGCAGAGTTGAACTAGATATAGCCCGTGTGTGTAGGAAGCACAGTTCTTAGGTTCTGAGCAAGCTCACTGTTCTGGCCCTATAGGAAATACAGTAGAGTAGAAGAGTGCTCTTTTCTCAAAAGCAGAGTGCGTTTCTTGTAAGGCGAGCTAGGGTTTTTTCCCAGTCCTAAATGGAGTTGAATCACATGCAGTTTCTATTCCTATGAGCAAGAGTTGTTTTCTGGTAAGCAGAGACACTACTGCGCTCCTATTGTCATACACAGGGCAAATAGCACTGGTGCCTATTCCCAGCATGTACAGTGTATTGCACTGAAGAGGATCTACTGTTCTAATCAGTTTCCTAAGCAGAATTGAACTAGATATGGCCATGTGTGCAGGAAGTACAGTTCTTTTGTTCTGAGCAAGCTCACTGTTCAGACCCCACCTGAAACACAGTAGATTAGAAGAGTGTTATTTTCTCAAAGCAGAGTGTGTTTCTTGTAAGTCGAGCTAGTGTTTTTTTCCAGTCCTAAATGGAGTTGAATCACATACAGTTTTTGGTCCTATGTGCAAGAGTTGTTTTCTGGTAAGAAGAGTCACTATTGTGCTCCCATTGTCATACACAGGGCAAATAGCACTGTCGTCTGTTCCCAGCATGTACAGTATATTGGACTGAACAGGATCTACTGTTCTTGTCAGTTTCCTAAGCAGAATTGAACTAGATGTGGCCTTGTGTGTAGGAAGCTTAGTTCTTTTGTTCTGAGCAAGTTCACTGTTCTGGCGCTATAGGAAACATGTAGAGAAGAAGAGTGCTCTTTTCTCAAAAGCAGAGTGTGTTTCTTGTAAGGCGAGCTAGCGTTTGTTTTCCAGACCTAAATGGAGTTGAAAAACATGCAGTTTTGGGTCCTACGAACAAGAGTTGTTTTCTGGTAAGGAAAGTCACTATTGTGTTCCCATGGCATTACACAGTGCAAATAACACTCGCGTCTGTTCCCAACAAGTACAGTGTATTGGACTGAAGAGGAGCTACTGTTCTTGTCAGTTTCCTAAGCAGAGTTGAACTAGATATGGCCTGTGTGTGTAGGAAGCACAGTTCTTTTGTTCTGAGCAAGCTCACTGTTCGGAAACCATAGGAAACACAGTAGAGTAGAAGAGTGCTCTTTTCTCAAAAGCAGAGTGTGTTTCTTGTAAGGCGAGCTAGTGTTTGTTTCCCAGTCCTAAATGGAGTTGAATCACATGCAGTTTCTGGTCCTACAAGCATCAGATGTTTTCTGGTAAGAAGAGTCACTATTGCGCTCCCATTGCCATACACAGTGCAAATAGCACTCGCGTCTGTTCCCAGCAAGTACAGTGTATTGGACTGAAGAGGAGCTACTGTTCTTGTCAGTTTCCTAAGCAGAGTTGAACTAGATATGGCCCGTGTGTGTAGGAAGCACAGTTCTTTTGTTCTGAGCAAGCTTTCTGTTTTGGCCCTATATGAAACACAGTAGAGTAAAAGAGTGCTCTTTTCTCAAAAGCAGAGTGTGTTTCTTATAAGGCGAGCTAGCATGTTTCCCAGTCCTAAATGGAGTTGAATCACATGCATTTTCTGTTCCCACGAGCAAGAGTTGTTTTCTGGTAAGAAGAGTCATTATTGCGCTCCGATTGCCATACACAGAGCAAATAGCAAACAATTCTGTTTCCAGCAAGTACAGTGTATTGGACTGAAGAGGAGCTACTGTTCTTGTCTGTTTCCTAAGCAGAGTTGAACTAGATATGGCCGTGTGTGTAGGAAGCACAGTTCTTTTGTTCTGAAAAGCTCACTGTTTGGACTCCATAGGAAACACAGTAGAGTAGAAGAGTGCTCTTTTCTCAAAAACAGAGTGTGTTTCTTGTAAGGCGAGCTAGTGTTTGTTTCCCAGTCCTAAATGGCATTGAATCACATGTAGTTTTTGGTCCTAGGTGCAAGAGTTGTTTTCTGGTAAGAAGAGTCACTATTGCACTCCCTTTATCATACACAGGGCAAATAGCACTTGCGTCTGTTCCCAGCATGTACAGTGTATTGGCCTGAAGAGGATCTACTGTTCTTGTCAGTATCCTAAGCAGAGTTGAACTAGTTATGACCCGTGTGTGTAGGAAGCACAGTTCTTTTGTTCTGAGCAAGCTCACTGTTCTGGCCCTGGAGTAAACACAGTAGAGTAGAAGAGTGCTCTTTTCTCAAAAGCAGAGTGTGTTTCTTGTAAGGCGAGCTAGCGTTTGTGTCCCAGTCCTAAATGGAGTTGCATCACATGCAGTTTCTGGTACTATGAGCAAGAGTTGTTTTCTTGTAAGAAGAGTCACTATTGTGCTATCATTGCCATACACAGTGCAAATAGCACTCGCGTCTGTTCCCAGCAAGTACTGTGTATTGGACAGAAGAAAATCTACTGTTCTTGTCAGTTTCCTAAGCAGAGTTGAACGAGATATGGCCCGTGTGTGTAGGAAGCACAGTTCTTTTGTTCTGAGCAAGCTCACTGTTCGGACCCTATTGGAAACACAGTAGAGTAGAAGAGTGCTCTTTTCTCAAAAGCAGAGTGTGTTTCTTGTAAGGCTAGCTAGTGTTTGTTTCCCAGTCAGAAACAGAGTTGAATCCCATGCAGTTTCTGGTCCTACAACCAAGAGTTTTTTTCTGGTAAGAAGAGTCACTATTGCGCTCCCATTGCCATACAAAGTGCAAATAGCACTCGCGTCTGCTCCCAGCATGTACATTGTATTGGACTGAAGAGGATCTACTGTTCTTGTCAGTTTCCTAAGCAGAGTTGAACTAGATATGGCCTGTGTGTGTAGGAAGCATAGTTCTTTTGTTCTGAGCAAGCTCACTCTTCGGACAACACAGGAAACACAGTAGAGTAGAAGAGTGCTCTTTTATCAAAAGCAGAGTGTGTTTCTTGTAAGGTGACCTAGCGTTTGTTTTCCAGTCCTAAATGGAGTTGAATCACATGCAGTTTTTGGTCCTACGAGCAAGAGTTGTTTTCTGGTAAGGAAAGTCACTATTGTGCTCCCTTTGCCATACACAGTGCAAATAGCACTGTCGTCTGTTCCCAGCAAGTACAGTGTATTGGACTGAAGAGGAGCTACTATTCTTGTCAGTTTCCTAAGCACATTTGAAGTAGATATGGCCCCTGTGTGTAGGAAGCACAGTTCTTTTGTTCTGAGCAAGCTCTCTCTTCTGGCCCTATAGAAAACACAGTAGAGTAGAAGAGTGCACTTTTCTCAAAAGCAGAGTGTGTTTCTTGTAAGACGAGCTAGCGTTTGTTTCCCAGTCCTAAATGGAGTTGAATCACATGCAGTTTCTGGTCCTACGAGCAAGAGTTGTTTCCTGTAAGAAGAGTCACTATTGCGCTTCCATTGGCATACACAGTGCAAATAGCACTGGCGCCTGTTCCCAGCAAGTACAGTGTATTGGACAGAAGAGGAGGTACTGTTCTTGTCAGTTTCCTAAGCGGAGTTGAACTAGATATGGCCCGTGTGTGTAGGAAGCACAGTTCTTTTGTTCTGAGCCAGCTCACTGTTCGGACACCATAGGAAACACAGTAGAGTAGAAGAGTGCTCTTTTCTCAAAAGCAGAGTGTGTTTCTTCTAAGGCGAGCTAGTGTTTGTTTCTCAGTCCTAAATGGAGTTGAATCACATGCAGTTTTTGGTCCGACGAGCAAGAGTTGTTTTCTTGTAAGAAGTGTCACTATTGTGCTTCCATTGTCATACACAGGGCAAATAGCACTGGCGTCTGTTCCCAGCAAGTACACTGCATTGGATTGAAGAGGATCTACTGTTCTTGTCAGTTTCCTAAGCAGAATTGAAATAGATATGGCCTGTGTGTGTAGTCAGCACATTTCATTGTTCTGAGCAAGCTCACTGTACTGGCCCTATAAAAAGCACAGTAGAGTAGAAGAGTGCTCTTTTCTCAAAAGCAGAGTGTGTTTCTTGTAAGGCGAGCTAGCGTTTGTTTCCCAGTCCTAAATGGAGTTGAATCACATGCAGTTTTTGGTCCTACGAGCAAGAGTTGTTTTCTGGTAAGGAAAGTCACTATTGTGCACCCATTGCCATACACAGTGCAAATAGCACTCGCGTCTGTTCACAGTGAGTACAGTGTATTGGACTGACGAGGAGCTCTTTTCCTTTCAGTTTCCTAAGCAGAGTTGAACTAGATATGGCCCGTGTGTGTAGAAAGCACAGTTCTTTTGTTCTGAGCAAGCTCACTGTTCGGACCCCATAGGAAACACTGTAGAGCAGAAGAGTGCTCTTTTCTCAAAAGCAGAGTGTGTTTCTTGTAAGGAGAGCTAGTGTTTGTTTCCCAGTCATAAATGGAGTTGAATCCCATGCAGTTTCTGGTCCTACGAGCAAGAGATTTTTTCTAGTAAGGAAAGTCACTATTGCGCTTCCATTGCCATACACTGTGCAAATACCACACGCGTCTGCTTCCAGCAAGTAACATGTATTGGACTGAAGAGGATCTACTGTTCTTGTCAGTTTCCTAAGCAGAGTTGAACCAAATATGGACCGTGTGTGTACAAAGTACAGTTCTTTTGTTCTGAGCAAGCTCACTCTTCGGAACAATTAGGAAACACAGTAGAGTAGAAGAGTGCTCTTTTCTCAAAAGCAGAGTGTGTTTCTTGTAAGGCAAGCTAGTCTTTGTTTCCCAGTCAGAAATGGAGTTGAATGTCATGCAGTTTCTGGTCCTACGAGCATGAGTTGTTTTATGGTAAGAAGAATCACTATTGTGCTCCCATTGTCATGCACAGGGCAAATAGCAATGGTGTCTGTTCCCAGCATGTACAGTGTATTGGACTGAGGAGAATCTACTGTTCTTGTCAGTTTCCTAAGCAGAGTTGAACTAGATATGGCCCATGTGTGTAGGAAGCACAGTTCTTTTGTTCTGAGCAAGCGCACTGTTCAGACCCCATAAAAAATACAGTAGAGTAGAAGAGTGCTCTTTTCTCAAAAGCAGAGTATGTTTCTTGTAAGGCAAGCTAGCGTTTGTTTCCCAGTCCTAAAGGGATTTGAATCACATGCAGTTTCTGCTCCTAAGAGCAAGAGTTGTTTTCTGGTATGGAAAGTCACTATTATGCTCCCATTGCCATACATAGTGCAAATAGCACTCGCGTCTGTTCCCAGCAAGTACAGTGTATTGGACTGAAGAGGAGCTACTGTTCTTGTCACTTTC
This sequence comes from Peromyscus eremicus, assembly GCF_949786415.1. NCBI lineage: Eukaryota > Metazoa > Chordata > Mammalia > Rodentia > Cricetidae > Peromyscus > Peromyscus eremicus. The sequence goes on along the minus strand of NW_026735612.1, from coordinate 77,225 downwards.
CTAAGCAGAGTTAAACTAGATATGGCCCGTGTGTGTGGGAACCACAGTTCTTTTGTTCTGAGCAAGCTCACTGTTCGGACCCCATAAAAAACTCAATAGAGTAGAAGAGCGCTCTTTTCTCAAAAGCAGATTATGTTTCTTGTAAGGCGAGCTACCTTTTGTTTCACAGTCCTAAATGGAGTTGAATCACATGCAGTTTCGGGTCCTAAGAGCAAGAGTTGTTTTCTGGTAATAAGATTCACTATTGCGCTCCCATTGTCATACAGAGGGCAAATATCACTGGCATCTGTTCCCAGCAAGTACAGTGTATTGGACTGAAGAGGATCTACTGTTCTTGTCAGTTACCTAAGCAGAATTGAAATAGATATGGCCCGTGTGTGTTGTCAGCACAGTTCTTTTGTTCTGAGCAAGCTCACTGTTCTGGCCCTATAGGAAACACAGGAAAGTAGAAGAGTGCTCTTTTCTCAAAAGCAGAGTGTGTTTCTTGTAAGGCGAGCTAGCATGTTTCCCAGTCCTAAATGGAGTTGAATCACATGCAGTTTGTGTTCCTACGAGCAAGAGTTGTTTTCTGGTAAGAAGAGTCACTATTGCGCTCCCATTGTCATACACAGGGCAAATAGCACTGGCGTCTGTTCCCAGCATGTACAGTGTATTGGACTGAAGAGGATCTACTCTTCTTGTCAGTTTCCTAAGCAGAATTGAACTAGTTATGGCCGTGTGTGTACGAAGCCCAGTTCTTTTGTTCTGATCAAGTACACTATTCTGGCGATATAGGAAACATGTAGAGTAGAAGAGTGCTCTTTTCTCAAAAGCAGAATGTGTTTCTTGTAAGGCGACCTAGCATTTGTTTACCAGTCCTAAATGGAGTTGAATCACATGCAGTTTCTGGTCCTACGAGCAAGAGTTTTTTTCTGGTAAGAAGACTCACTATTGTACTCCCTTTGTCATACACAGGGCAAATAGCACTTGCGTCTTTTCCCTGCATGTACAGTGTATTGGCCTGAAGAGGATCTACTGTTCTTGTCAGTTTCCTAAGCAGAGTTGCACTAGATATGGCCCGTGTGTAGGAAGCACAGTTCTTTTGTTCTGAGGAAGCCCACTGTACTGGCCCTATAGGAAAAACAGCAGAGTAGAAGAGTGCTCTTTTCTCAAAAGCAGAGTGTGTTTCTTGTAAGGTGAGCTAGCGTTTGTTTCCCAGTCCTAAATGGAGTTGAATCACATGCAGTTTTTGGTCCTACGAGCAAGAGTTGTTTTCTGGTAAGGAAAGTCACTATTGCGCTCCCATTTCCATACAATGTGCAAATAGCCCTCGCGTTTGTTCCCAGCAAGTACAGTGTATTGGACTGAAGTGGAGCTACTGTTCTCGTCAGTTTCCTAAGCAGAGATGAACTGGATATGGCCCGTGTGTGTAGGAAGCTCAGTTCTTTGTTCTGAGTAAGCTTAATGTTCTGGCCCTATAGGAAACACATTAGAGTAGAAGAGTGCTCTTTTCTCTAAAGCAGAGTGAGTTTCTTGTAAGGCAAGCTAGCGTTTGTTTCCCAGTCTTAAATGGAGTTGAATCACATGCAGTTTCTGCTCCTACGATCAAGAGTTGTTTTCTGGTAAGGAAAGTCACTATTATGCTCCCATTGCCATACACAGTGCAAATAGCACTCGCGTCTGTTCCCAGCAAGTACAGTGTATTGGACTGAATAGGAGCTACTGTTCTTGTCAGTTTCCTAAGCAGAGTTGAACTGCATATGATCCGTGTGTGTACGAAGCACAGTTCTTTTCTTTTGAGCAAGCTTACTTTTTGGACCCCATAGGAAACACAGTAGACTAGAATAGTGCTCTTTTCTCTAAACCAGAGTGTTTTTCTTGTAAGGCGAGCTAGCGTTTGTTTCCCAGGCCTAAATTTAGTTGAATCCCATGCAGTTTCTGGTACTATGAGCAAGAGTTGTTTTCTGGTAAGGAAAGTCACTATTGCGGTGCCATTGCCATACACAGGACAAATAGCACTGGCGTCTGTTGCCAGCAAGTACACTGTATTGGACTGAAGAGGATCTACTGTTCTTGTCAGGTTCCTAAGCAGACTTGAACTAGATATGGCCGTGTGTGTAGGAAGCACAGTATTTTTTGTTCTGAGCAAGCTCACTGTTCTGGCCCTATAGGAAACACAGTAGAGTAGATGAGTGCTATTTTCTCAGAAGCAGAGTGTGTTTCTTGTAAGGCAAGCTAGCATTTGTTTCCCAGTCCTAAATGCAGTTGAATTAAATGCACTTTCTAGTCCTACGAGCAAGAGTTGTTTTCTGGTAAGAAGAGTCACTATTGCACTCCCATTGCCATACACAGGGCAAATAGCACTCGTGTCTGTTCCCAGCAAGTACAGTGTATTGGACTGAAGAGGAGCTACTGTTCTTGTCAGTTTCCTAAGCAGAATTGAACTAGTTATGGCCGTGTGTGTAGGAAGCACAGTTCTTTTGTTCTGAGCAAGCTCACTGTTCGGAACCCATAGGAACACAGTAGAGTAGAAGAGTGCCCTTTTCTCAAAAGCAGAGTGTGTTTCTTGTAAGGCGAGCTAGCGTTTGTTTCCCAGTCCTAAATGGAGTTGAATCACATGAAGTTTCTGGTCCTACGAGCAAGAGTTTTTTCTGCTAAGAAGAGTCACTATTGTGCTCCCATTGTCATACACATGGCAAATAGCACTGGCATCTGTTCCCAGCATGTACAGTGTATTGGACTGAAGAGGATCTACTGTTCTTGTCAGTTTCCTAAGTAGAATTGAACTAGATATGGCCGTGTGTGTAGGAAGCACAGTTCTTTTGTTCAGAGCAAGCTCACTGTTCGGACCTCATAGGAAACACAGTAGAGTAGAAGAGTGCTCTTTTCTCAAAAGCAGAATGTGTTTCTTGTAAGGCGAGCTAGCATATGTTTCACAGTCCTAAATGGAGTTGGATCACATGCAGTTTCTGGTCCTTCGAGCAAGAGTTGTTTTCTGGTAAGAAGAGTCACTATTGCACTCCCATTGACTTACACAGGGCAAAGAGCACTGGCATCTGTTCACAGCATGTACAGTGTATTGGACTGAAGAGGATCTACTGTTCTTGTCAGTTTCCTAAGGAGAGTTGAACTAGATATGGCCCGTGTGTGTAGGAAGCACAGTTCTTTTTTTCTGAGCAAGCTCACTGTTCTGGCCCTAAGGGAAACACAGTAGAGTAGAAGAGTGCTCTTTTCTCAAAAGCAGAGTGTGTTTCTTGTAAGGCGAGCTACCATTTGTTTCCCAGTCCTAAATGGAGTTGAATCACATGCAGTTGTTGGTCCCAGGAGCAAGAGTTATTTTCTGGTAAGGAAAGTCACTATTGCGCTCCCATTGCCATACGCAGTACAAATAGCACTGGCGTCTGTTGCCAGCAAGTACAGTGCATTGGACTGAAGAGGAGCTACAGTTCTTGTCAGTTTCCTAAGCAGAGTTGAACTAGATATTGCCCGTGTGTGTAGGAAGCACAGTTCTTTTGTTCTGAGCAAGCTCACTGTTCTGGCCCTATAGGAAACACAGAACAGTAGAAGAGTACTCTTTTCTCTAAAGCAGAGTGTGTTTCTTGTAAGGCGAGCTAGCGTTTGTTTCCCAGTCCTAAATGGAGTTGAATCACATGCAGTTCCTGGTCCTACGAGCAAGAGTTGTTTTCTGGTAAGAAGAGTCACTATTGTGCTCCCTTTGTCATACACAGGGCAAATAGCACTGGCGTCTGTTCCCAGCATGTACAGTGAATTGGACTGAAGAGGATCAACTGTTCTTGTCAGTTTGCTAAGCAGAATTGAAATAGATATGGCCGTGTGTAGGAAGCACAGTTCTTTTGTTCTGAGCAAGCTCACTGTTCTGGCCCTATAGGAAACACAGTAGAGTAGATGAGTGATCTTTTCTCAAAAGCAGAGTGTGTTTCTTGTAAGGCGAGCTAGCATTTGTTTCCCAGTCCTAAATGGCGTTGAATCACATGCAGTTTCTGGTTCTATGAGCAAGAGTAGTTTTCTGGTAAGAAGAGTCACTGTTGCGCTCACATTGTCATACATAGTGCAAAAAGCACTCGTGTCTGTTCCCAGCATGTACAGTGTATTGGACTGAAGAGGATCTACTGTTCTTGTCAGTTTCCTAAGCAGATTTGAACTAGATATGGCCCGTGTGTGTAGGAAGCACAGTTCTTTTGTTCTGAGCAAGCTTACTGTTCAGACCCCATAGGAAACACAGTAGAGTAGAAGAGTGCTCTTTTCTCAAAAGCAGAGTGTGTTTCTTTTAAGGCGAGCTAGTGTTTGTTTCCCAGTCCTAAATGGAGTTGAATCCCATGCAGTTTCTGGTCCTATGAGCAAGAGTTGTTTTCTGGTAAGAAGAGTCACTATTGCACTCCCATTGTCATACACAGGGCAAATAGCACTGGCGTCTGTTCCCAGCATGTACAGTGTATTTGACTGAAGTGGATCTACTGTTCTTGTCAGTTTCCTAAGCAGAATTGAACTAGATATGGCCGTGTGTAGGAAGCACAGTTCTTTTGTTCTGAGCAAGCTCACTGTTCGGACCCCATAGGAAACACAGTAGAGTAGAAGAGTGCCCTTTTCTCAAAAGCAGAGTGTGTTTCTTGTAAGGCGAGCTAGAGTTTGTTTCCCAGTCCTAAATGGAGTTGAATCACATGAATTTTCTGGTCCTACGAGCAAGAGTTTTTTCTGCTAAGAAGAGTCACTATTGTGCTCCCATTGTCATACACAGGGCAAATAGCACTGACATCTGTTCCCAGCATGTACAGTGTATTGTACTGAAGAGGATCTACTGTTCTTGTCAGTTTCCTAACCAGAATTGAACTAGATATGGCCCGTGTGTGTAGGAAGCACAGTTCTTTTGTTCTGAGCAAGCTTACTGTTCAGACCCCATAGGAAACACAGCAGAGTAGAAGAGTGCTCTTTTCTCAAAAGCAGAGTGTGTTTCTTCTAAGGCGAGCTAGTGTTTGTTTCCGAGTCCTAAATGGAGTTGAATCCCATGCAGTTTCTAGTCCTATGAGCAAGAGTCGTTTTCTGGAAAGAAGAGTCACTATTGCACTCCCATTGTCATACACAGGGCAAATAGCACTGGCGTCTGTTCCCAGCATGTACAGTGTATTGGACTGAAGAGGATCTAATGTTCTTGTCAGTTTCCTAAGGAGAGTTGAATTAGATATGGCCCGTGTGTGTAGGAAGCACAGTTCTTTTTTTCTGAGCAAGCTCACTGTTCTGGCCCTATAGGAAACACAGTAGAGTAGACGAGTGCTCTTTTCTCAAAAGCAGAGTGTGTTTCTTGTAAGGCGAGCTACCGTTTGTTTCCCAGTCCTAAATGGAGTTGAATCACATGCAGTTTGTGGTCCTACGTGCAAAAGTTGTTTTCTGGTAAGAAGAGTCACTATTGTGCTCCCTTTGTCATACACAGGGCAAATAGCACTGGCGTCTGTTCCCAGCATGTACAGTGTATTGGACTGAAGAGGATCTACTGTTCTTGTCAGTTTGCTAAGCAGAATTGAAATAGATATGGCCGTGTGTAGGAAGCACAGTTCTTTTGTTCTGAGCAAGCTCACTGTTCTGGCCCTATAGGAAACACAGTAGAGTAGATGAGTGATCTTTTCTCAAAAGCAGAGTGTGTTTCTTGTAAGGCGAGCTAGCGTTTGTTTCCCAGTCCTAAATGGCGTTGAATCACATGCAGTTTCTGGTTCTATGAGCAAGAGTAGTTTTCTGGTAAGAAGAGTCACTATTGCACTCACATTGTCATACATAGTGCAAATAGCACTCGTGTCTGTTTCCAGCATGTACAGTGTATTGGACTGAAGAGGATCTACTGTTCTTGTCAGTTTCCTAAGCAGAGTTGAACTAGATATGGCCCGTGTGTGTAGGAAGCACAGTTCTTTTGTTCTGAGCAAACTTACTGTTCAGACCCCATAGGAAACACAGTAGAGTAGAAGAGTGCTCCTTTCTCAAAAGCAGAGTGTGTTTCTTTTAAGGCGAGCTAGTGTTTGTTTCCCAGTCCTAAATGGAGTTGAATCCCATGCAGTTTCTGGTCCTAAGAGCAAGAGTTGTTTTCTGGTAAGAAGAGTCACTATTGCACTCCCATTGTCATACACAGGGCAAATAGCACTGGCGTCTGTTCCCAGCATGTACAGTGTATTGGACTGAAGAGGATCTAATGTTCTTGTCAGTTTCCTAAGGAGAGTTGAATTAGATATGGCCCGTGTGTGTAGGAAGCACAGTTCTTTTTTTCTGAGCAAGCTCACTGTTCTGGCCCAATAGGAAACACAGTAGAGTAGACGAGTGCTCTTTTCTCTAAAGCAGAGTGTGTTTCTTGTAAGGCGAGCTACCGTTTGTTTCCCAGTCCTAAATGGAGTTGAATAACATGCAGTTGTTGGTCACAGGAGCAAGAGTTGTTTTCTGGTAAGGAAAGTCACTATTGCGCTCCCATTGCCATACGCAGTACAAATAGCACTGGCATCTGTTGCCAGCAAGTACAGTGTATTGGACTGAAGAGGAGCTACTGTTCTTGTCAGTTTCCTTATCAGAGTTGAACTAGATATTGCCCGTGTTTGTAGGAAGCACAGTTCTTTTTTTCTGAGCAAGCTCACTGTTCGGACCCAATATGAGACACAGTAGAAAAGAAGAGTGCTCTTTTCTCTAAAGCAGAGTGTGTTTCTTGTAAGGCGAGCTAGTGTTTGTTTCCCAGTCCTAAATGGAGTTGAAACAGATGCAGTTTCTGGTCCTACGTACAAGAGTTGTTTTCTGGTAAGGATTGTCACTATTGAGCTCTCATTGCCATATACAGTGCAAATAGCACTCGCGTCTGTTCCCAGCAAGTACAGTGTTGGACTGAAGAGGAGCTACTGTTCTTGTCAGGTTCCTAAGCAGAGTTGAACTACATATGGTTCGTGTGTGTAGGAAGCACAGTTCTTTTGTTCTGAGCAAGCTCACTGTTTGGACCCCATAGGAAACACAGTAGACTAGAAGAGTGCTCTTTTCTCTAAAGCAGAGTGTTTTTCTTGAAAGGCGAGCTAGCGTGTGTTTCCGAGTCCTAAATGGAGTTGAATCCCATGCAGTTTCTGGTACTATGAGCAAGAGATGTTTTCTGGTAAGGAAAGTCACTATTGCGCTGCCATTGTTATACACAGGACAAATAGCACTGGCATCTGTTGCCATCAAGTACAGTGTATTGGACTGAAGAGGATCTACTGTTCTTGTCAGGTTCCTAAGCAGACTTGAACTAGATATGGCCCTGTGTGTAGGAAGCACAATTTTTTTTGTTCTGAGCAAGCTCACTGTTTGGACCTCATAGGAAACACAGTAGAGTAGAAGAGTGCTCTTTTCTCAAAAGCAGACTGTGTTACTTGTAAGGCGAGCTAGCGTTTGTTTCCCAGTCCTAAATGGAGTTGAGTCACATGCAGTTTTTTGTCCTATGAGCAAGAGTTGTTTTCTGGTAAGACGAGTCACTATTGTGCTCCAATTGCCCTACACAGTGCAAATAGCACTTGCGTCTGTTCCCAGCAAGTACAGTGTATTGGACTGAAGAGCATCTACTGTTCTTTTCAGTTTCCTAAGCAGAGTTGAACTAGTTATGGCCCATGTGTGTAGGAAGCACAGTTGTTTTGTTCTGAGCAAGCTCATTGTTTGGACCCCATAGGAAACACAGTAGAGTAGAATAGTTCTCTTTTCTCAAAATCAGAGAGTCTTTCTTGTAAGGCGAGCTAGTGTTTGTTTCCCAGTCCTAAATGGAGTTTAATCACATGCACTTTCTGGTCCTATGAGCAAGAGTTGTTTTCTGGTAATTAAAGTCCCTATTGCGCTCCCATTGCCATACACAGTGCAAATAGCACTCCCGTCTGTTCCCAGCAAGTACAGTGTATGGGACTGAAGAGGAGCTACTGTTCTTGTCAGTTTCCTAAGCAGAGTTGAACTAGATATGGCCCGTGTGTAGGAAGCACAGTTCTTTTGTTCTGAGCAAGCTCACTCTTCTGGGCCTATAGGAACACAGTAGAGTAGAAGAGTGCTCTCTTCTCTAAAGCAGAGTGTGTTTCTTGTAAGGCGAGCTAGCATTTGTTTCACAGTCCTAAATGGAGTTGAATCACATGAAGTTTCTGGTCCTATGAGCAAGAGTTGTTTTATGGTAAGAATAGTCACTATTGCACTGCCTTTGCCATACACAGGACAAATAGCACTGGCGTCTGTTCCCAGCAAGTACAGTGTATTGGACTTAAGAGGATCTACTGTTCTTGTCAGGTTCCTAAGAAGAGTTGAACTAGATATGGCCCGTGTGTGTAGGAAGCACAGTTATTAGGTTCTGAGCAAGCTCACTGTTCTGGCCCTATAGGAAACACAGTAGAGTAGAAGACTGCTCTTTTCTCAAAAGCAGAGTGTTTTTCTTGTAAGGCAAGCTAGCGTTTTTTCCCAGTCCTAAATGGAGTTGAATCCCATGCAGTTTCTGGTCCTACGAGCAAGAGTTGTTTTCTGGTAAGGAAAGTCACTATTGTGCTCCCATTGCCATACACAGTGCAATAGCACTCGTGTGTGATCCCAGCAAGTACAGTGTATTGGACTGAAGAGGAGCTACTGTTCTTGTCCGTTTCCTAAGCAGAGTTGAACTAGATATGTCCCATGTGTGTAGGAAGCACAGTTCTTTTGTTCTGAGCAAGCTAACTGTTCGGAACCCAAAGGAAACACAGTAGAGTAGATGAGTGCTCTTTTCTCAAAAGCAGAGTGTGATTCCTGTAAGGCGAGGTAGCGTTTATTTCCCAGTCCTAAATGGAATTGAATCACATGCAGGTTCTGGTCCTACGAGCAAGAGTTGTTTTCTGGTAAGGAAAGTCACTATTGCACTCCCATTGCCATACACAGTGCAAATAGCACTGGCGTCTGTTCCCAGCAAGTACAGTGTATCGGACTGAAGAGGAGCTACTGTTCTTGTCAGTTTCCTAAGCAGATTTGAACTAGATATGGCCCGTGTGTGTAGCAAGCTCAGTTCTTATGTTCTGAGTAAGCTCACTGTTCTGGCCCTATAGGAAACACATTAGAGTAGAAGAGTGCTCTTTTCTCTAAAGCAGAGTGAGTTTCTTGTAAGGCAAGCTAGCGTTTGTTTCCCAGTCTTAAATGGAGTTGAATCACATGCAGTTTCTGCTCCTACGATCAAGAGTTGTTTTTTGGTAAGGAAAGTCACTATTATGCTCCCATTGCCATACACAGTGCAAATAGCACTCCCGTCTGTTCCCAGCCAGTACAGTGTATTGGACTGAATAGGAGCTACTGTTCTTGTCAGTTTCCTAAGCAGAGTTGAACTGCATATGATCCGTGTGTGTACGAAGCACAGTTCTTTTGTTTTGAGCAAGCTTACTTTTTGGACCCCATAGGAAACACAGTAGACTAGAATAGTGCTCTTTTCTCTAAACCAGAGTGTTTTTCTTGTAAGGCGAGCTAGCTTTTGTTTCCCAGGCCTAAATTTAGTTGAATCCCATGCAGTTTCTGGTACTATGAGCAAGAGTTGTTTTCTGGTAATGAAAGTCACTATTGCGGTGCCATTGCCATACACAGGACAAATAGCACTGGCGTCTGTTGCCAGCAAGTACAGTGTATTGGACTGAAGAGGATCTACTGTTCTTGTCAGGTTCCTAAGCAGACTTGAACTAGATATGGCCGTGTGTGTAGGAAGCACAGTTTTTTTTGTTCTGAGCAAGCTCACTGTTCTGGCCCTATAGGAAACACAGTAGAGTAGATGAGTGCTCTTTTCTCAGAAGCAGAGTGTGTTTCTTGTAAGGCAAGCTAGCATTTGTTTCCCAGTCCTAAATGCAGTTGAATTAAATGCACTTTCTGGTCCTACGAGCAAGAGTTGTTTTCTGGTAATAAGAGTCACTATTGCGCTCCCATTGCCATACACAGGGCAAATAGCACTCGTGTCTGTTCCCAGCAAGTACAGTGTATTGGACTGAAGAGGAGCTGCTGTTCTTGTCAGTTTCCTAAGCAGAATTGAACTAGATATGGCCGTGTGTGTAGGAAGCACAGTTCTTTTGTTCTGAGCAAGCTCACTGTTCGGACCCAATAGGAAACACAGTAGAGTAGAAGAGTGCCCTTTTCTCAAAAGTAGAGTGTGTTTCTTGTAAGGCGAGCTAGCGTTTGTTTCCCAGTCCTAAATGGAGTTGAATCACATGAAGTTTCTGGTCCTACGAGCAAGAGTTTTTTCTGCTAAGAAGAGTCACTATTGTGCTCCCATTGTCATACACAGGGCAAATAGCACTGGCATCTGTTCCCAGCATGTACAGTGTATTGGACTGAAGAGGATCTACTGTTCTTGTCAGTTTCCTAAGTAGAATTGAACTAGATATGGCCGTGTGTGTAGGAAGCACAGTTCTTTTGTTCAGAGCAAGCTCACTGTTCGGACCTCATTGGAAACACAGTAGAGTAGAAGAGTGCTCTTTTCTCAAAAGCGGAATGTGTTTCTTGTAAGGCGAGCTAGCATTTGTTTCACAGTCCTAAATGGAGTTGAATCACATGCAGTTTCTGGTCCTTCGAGCAAGAGTTGTTTTCTGGTAAGAAGAGTCACTATTGCACTCCCATTGACTTACACAGGGCAAATAGCACTGGCGTCTGTTCACAGCATGTACAGTGTATTGGACTGAAGAGGATCTACTGTTCTTGTCAGTTTCCTAAGGAGAGTTGAACAAGATATGGCCCGTGTGTGTAGGAAGCACAGTTATTAGGTTCTGAGCAAGCTCACTGTTCTGGCCCTATAGGAAACACAGTAGAGTAGAAGACTGCTCTTTTCTCAAAAGCAGAGTGTTTTTCTTGTAAGGCAAGCTAGCGTTTTTTCCCAGTCCTAAATGGAGTTGAATCCCATGCAGTTTCTGGTCCTACGAGCAAGAGTTGTTTTCTGGTAAGGAAAGTCACTATTGTGCTCCCATTGCCATACACAGTGCAATAGCACTCGTGTGTGATCCCAGCAAGTACAGTGTATTGGACTGAAGAGGAGCTACTGTTCTTGTCCGTTTCCTAAGCAGAGTTGAACTAGATATGTCCCATGTGTGTAGGAAGCACAGTTCTTTTGTTCTGAGCAAGCTAACTGTTCGGAACCCAAAGGAAACACAGTAGAGTAGATGAGTGCTCTTTTCTCAAAAGCAGAGTGTGATTCCTGTAAGGCGAGGTAGCGTTTATTTCCCAGTCCTAAATGGAATTGAATCACATGCAGGTTCTGGTCCTACGAGCAAGAGTTGTTTTCTGGTAAGGAAAGTCACTATTGCACTCCCATTGCCATACACAGTGCAAATAGCACTGGCGTCTGTTCCCAGCAAGTACAGTGTATCGGACTGAAGAGGAGCTACTGTTCTTGTCAGTTTCCTAAGCAGATTTGAACTAGATATGGCCCGTGTGTGTAGGAAGCTCAGTTCTTATGTTCTGAGTAAGCTCACTGTTCTGGCCCTATAGGAAACACATTAGAGTAGAAGAGTGCTCTTTTCTCTAAAGCAGAGTGAGTTTCTTGTAAGGCAAGCTAGCGTTTGTTTCCCAGTCTTAAATGGAGTTGAATCACATGCAGTTTCTGCTCCTACGATCAAGAGTTGTTTTTTGGTAAGGAAAGTCACTATTATGCTCCCATTGCCATACACAGTGCAAATAGCACTCCCGTCTGTTCCCAGCCAGTACAGTGTATTGGACTGAATAGGAGCTACTGTTCTTGTCAGTTTCCTAAGCAGAGTTGAACTGCATATGATCCGTGTGTGTACGAAGCACAGTTCTTTTGTTTTGAGCAAGCTTACTTTTTGGACCCCATAGGAAACACAGTAGACTAGAATAGTGCTCTTTTCTCTAAACCAGAGTGTTTTTCTTGTAAGGCGAGCTAGCTTTTGTTTCCCAGGCCTAAATTTAGTTGAATCCCATGCAGTTTCTGGTACTATGAGCAAGAGTTGTTTTCTGGTAATGAAAGTCACTATTGCGGTGCCATTGCCATACACAGGACAAATAGCACTGGCGTCTGTTGCCAGCAAGTACAGTGTATTGGACTGAAGAGGATCTACTGTTCTTGTCAGGTTCCTAAGCAGACTTGAACTAGATATGGCCGTGTGTGTAGGAAGCACAGTTTTTTTTGTTCTGAGCAAGCTCACTGTTCTGGCCCTATAGGAAACACAGTAGAGTAGATGAGTGCTCTTTTCTCAGAAGCAGAGTGTGTTTCTTGTAAGGCAAGCTAGCATTTGTTTCCCAGTCCTAAATGCAGTTGAATTAAATGCACTTTCTGGTCCTACGAGCAAGAGTTGTTTTCTGGTAATAAGAGTCACTATTGCGCTCCCATTGCCATACACAGGGCAAATAGCACTCGTGTCTGTTCCCAGCAAGTACAGTGTATTGGACTGAAGAGGAGCTGCTGTTCTTGTCAGTTTCCTAAGCAGAATTGAACTAGATATGGCCGTGTGTGTAGGAAGCACAGTTCTTTTGTTCTGAGCAAGCTCACTGTTCGGACCCAATAGGAAACACAGTAGAGTAGAAGAGTGCCCTTTTCTCAAAAGTAGAGTGTGTTTCTTGTAAGGCGAGCTAGCGTTTGTTTCCCAGTCCTAAATGGAGTTGAATCACATGAAGTTTCTGGTCCTACGAGCAAGAGTTTTTTCTGCTAAGAAGAGTCACTATTGTGCTCCCATTGTCATACACAGGGCAAATAGCACTGGCATCTGTTCCCAGCATGTACAGTGTATTGGACTGAAGAGGATCTACTGTTCTTGTCAGTTTCCTAAGTAGAATTGAACTAGATATGGCCGTGTGTGTAGGAAGCACAGTTCTTTTGTTCAGAGCAAGCTCACTGTTCGGACCTCATTGGAAACACAGTAGAGTAGAAGAGTGCTCTTTTCTCAAAAGCGGAATGTGTTTCTTGTAAGGCGAGCTAGCATTTGTTTCACAGTCCTAAATGGAGTTGAATCACATGCAGTTTCTGGTCCTTCGAGCAAGAGTTGTTTTCTGTTAAGAAGAGTCACTATTGCACTCCCATTGACTTACACAGGGCAAATAGCACTGGCGTCTGTTCACAGCATGTACAGTGTATTGGACTGAAGAGGATCTACTGTTCTTGTCAGTTTCCTAAGGAGAGTTGAACAAGATATGGCCCGTGTGTGTAGGAAGCACAGTTATTAGGTTCTGAGCAAGCTCACTGTTCTGGCCCTATAGGAAACACAGTAGAGTAGAAGAGTGCTCTTTTCTCAAAAGCAGAGTGCGTTTCTTGTAAGGCGAGCTACCGTTTGTTTCCCGGGCCTAAATGGAGTTGAATCACATGCAGTTGTTGGTCACAGGAGCAAGAGTTGTTTTCTGGTAAGGAAAGTCACTATTGCGCTCCCATTGCCATACACAGTGCAAATAGCACATGCGTCTGTTCCCAGCAAGTACAGTGTATTGGACTGAAGAGGATCTACTGTTCTTGTCAGGTTCCTAAGCAGAGTTGAACTCGATATGGCCCGTGTGTGTAGGAAGCACAGTTCTTATGTTCTGAGCAAGCTCACTGTTCTGGCCCTATAGGAAACACAGTAGAGTAGAAGAGTGCTCTTTTCTCAAAAGCAGAGTGTGTTTCTTGCAAGGCAAGCTAGCGTTTTTTTCCCAGTCCTAAATGGAGTTGAATCACATGCAGTTGTTGGTTCCAGGAGCAAGAGTTGTTTTCTGGTAAGGAAAGTCACTATTGCGCTCCCATTGCCATACGCAGTACAAATAGCACTGGCATCTGTTGCCAGCAAGTACAGTGTATTGGACTGAAGAGGAGCTACTGTTCTTGTCAGTTTCCTAAGCAGAGTTAAACTAGATATTGCCCTTGTGTGTAGAAAGCACAGTTCTTTTGTTCTGAGCAAGCTCACTGTTCGGACCCAATATGAGACACAGTAGAGAAGAAGAGTGCTCTTTTCTCTAAAGCCGAGTGTGTTTCTTGTAAGGCGAGCTAGCGTTTGTTTCCCAGTCCTAAATGGAGTTGAAACACATGCAGTTTCTGGTCCTACATACAAGAGTTGTTTTCTGGTAAGGAATGTCACTATTGAGCTCCCATTGCCATACACAGTGCAAATAGCACTCGCGTCTGTTCCCAGCAAGTACAGTGTTGGACTGAAGAGGAGCTACTGTTCTTGTCAGGTTCCTAAGCAGAGTTGAACTACATATGGTTCGTGTGTGTAGGAAGCGCAGTTCTTTTGTTCTGAGCAAGCTCACTGTTTGGACCCCATAGGAAACACAGTAGACTAGAAGAGTGCTCTTTTCTCTAAAGCAGAGTGTTTTTCTTGAAAGGCGAGCTAGCGTTTGTTTCCGAGTCCTAAATGGAGTTGAATCCCATGCAGTTTCTGGTACTATGAGCAAGAGATGTTTTCTGGTAAGGAAAGTCACTATTGCGCTGCCATTGTTATACACAGGACAAATAGCACAGGCATCTGTTGCCAGCAAGTACAGTGTATTGGACTGAAGAGGATCTACTGTTCTTGTCAGGTTCCTAAACAGACTTGAACTAGATATGGCCCTGTGTGTAGGAAGCACAGTTTTTTTTGTTCTGAGCATGCTCACTGTTCGGACCCCATAGGAAACACAGTAGAGTAGAAGAGTGCTCTTTTCTCAAAAGCAGACTGTGTTTCTTGTAAGGCGAGCTAGCGTTTGTTTCCCAGACCTAAATGGAGTTGAGTCACATGCAGTTTTTTGTCCTATGAGCAAGAGTTGTTTTCTGGTAAGACGAGTCACTATTGTGCTCCAATTGCCCTACAGAGTGCAAATAGCACTCGCGTCTGTTCCCAGCAAGTACAGTGTATTGGACTGAAGAGCATCTACTGTTCTTTTCAGTTTCCTAAGCAGAGTTGAACTAGATATGGCCCATGTGTGTAGGAAGCACAGTTGTTTTGTTCTGAGCAAGCTCATTGTTTGGACCCCCTTAGGAAACACAGTAGAGTGGAATAGTGCTCTTTTCTCAAAATCAGAGAGTCTTTCTTGTAAGGCGAGCTAGTGTTTGTTTCCAGTCCTAAATGGAGTTTAATCACATGCACTTTCTCGTCCTATGAGCAAGAGTTGTTTTCTGGTAATTAAAGTCCCTATTGCGCTCCCATTGCCATACACAGTGCAAATAGCACTCCCGTCTGTTCCCAGCAAGTACAGTGTATGGGACTGAGGAGGAGCTACTGTTCTTGTCAGTTTCCTAAGCAGAGTTGAACTAGATATGGCCCGTGTGTAGGAAGCACAGTTCTTTTGTTCTGAGCAAGCTCACTCTTCTGGCCCTATAGGAACACAGTAGAGTAGAAGAGTGCTCTCTTCTCTAAAGCAGAGTGTGTTTCTTGTAAGGCAAGCTAGCGTTTTTTTCCCAGTCCTAAATGGAGTTGAATCCCATGCAGTTTCTGGTCCTACGAGCAAGAGTTGTTTTCTGGTAAGGAAAGTCACTATTGTGCTCCCATTGCCATACACAGTGCAATAGCACTCGCGTGTGATCCCAGCAAGTACAGTGTATCGGACTGAAGAGGAGCTACTGTTCTTGTCCGTTTCCTAAGCAGAGTTGAACTAGATATGTCCAATGTGTGTAGGAAGCACAGTTCTTTTGTTCTGAGCAAGCTAACTGTTCGGAACCCATAGGAAACACAGTAGAGTAGAGGAGTGCTTTTTCTCAAAAGCAGAGTGTCTTTCCTGTAAGGCAAGGTAGCGTTTGTTTCCCAGTCCTAAATGGAGTTGAATCACATGCAGTTTCTGCTCCTACGAGCAAGAGTTGTTTTCTGGTAAGGAAAGTCACTATTGCACTCCCATTGCCATACACAGTGCAAATAGCACTGGCGTCTGTTCCCAGCAAGTACAGTGTATCGGACTGAAGAGGAGCTACTGTTCTTGTCAGTTTCCTAAGCAGAGTTGAACTAGATATGGCCCGTGTGTGTAGGAAGCTCAGTTCTTATATTCTGCGTAAGCTCACTGTTCTGGCCCTATAGGAAACACATTAGAGTAGAAGAGTGCTCTTTTCTCTAAAGCAGAGTTAGTTTCTTGTAAGGCAAGCTAGCGTTTGTTTCCCAGTGTTAAATGGAGTTGAATCACATGCAGTTTCTGCTCCTACGAGCAAGAGTTGTTTTCTGGTAAGGGAAGTCACTATTATGCTCCCATTGCCATACACAGTGCAAATAGCACTCGCGTCTGTTCCCAGCAAGTACAGTGTATTGGACTGAATAGGAGCTACTGTTCTTGTCAGTTTCCTAAGCAGAGTTGAACTGAATATGATCCGTGTGTGTATGAAGCACAGTTCTTTTATTTTGAGCAAGCTTACTTTTTGGACCCCATAGGAAACACAGTAGACTAGAATAGTGCTCTTTTCTCTAAACCAGAGTGTTTTTCTTGTAAGGCGAGCTAGCGTTTGTTTCCCAGGCCTAAATTTAGTTGAATCCCATGCAGTTTCTGGTACTATGAGCAAGAGTTGTTTTCTGGTAAGGAAAGTCACTATTGCGCTCCCATTGCCATACACAGTGCAAATAGCACATGCGTCTGTTCCCAGCGAGAACAGTGTATTGGAATGAAGAGGAGCTACTGTTCTAGTCAGGTTCCTAAGCAGAGTTGAACTCGATATGGCCCGTGTGTGTAGGAAGCACAGTTCTTATGTTCTGAGCAAGCTCACTGTTCTGGCCCTATAGGAAACACAGTAGAGTAGAAGAGTGCTCTTTTCTCAAAAGCAGAGTGTGTTTCTTGCAAGGCAAGCTAGTGTTTTTTTCCCAGTCCTAAATGGAGTTGAATCACATGCAGTTGTTGGTTCCAGGAGCAACAGTTGTTTTCTGGTAAGGAAAGTCACTATTGCGCTCCCATTGCCATACGCAGTACAAATAGCACTGGCGTCTGTTGCCAGCAAGTACAGTGTATTGGACTGAAGAGGAGCTACTGTTCTTGTCAGTTTCCTAAGCAGAGTTGAACTAGATATTGCCCGTGTGTGTAGAAAGCACAGTTCTTTTGTTCTGAGCAAGCTCACTGTTCGGACCCAATATGAGACACAGTAGAGAAGAAGAGTGCTCTTTTCTCTAAAGCAGAGTGCGTTTCTTGTAAGGCGAGCTACCGTTTGTTTCCCGGGCCTAAATGGAGTTGAATCACATGCAGTTGTTGGTCACAGGAGCAAGAGTTGTTTTCTGGTAAGGAAAGTCACTATTGCGCTCCCATTGCCATACACAGTGCAAATAGCACATGCGTCTGTTCCCAGCAAGTACAGTGTATTGGACTGAAGAGGATCTACTGTTCTTGTCAGGTTCCTAAGCAGAGTTGAACTCGATATGGCCCGTGTGTGTAGGAAGCACAGTTCTTATGTTCTGAGCAAGCTCACTGTTCTGGCCCTATAGGAAACACAGTAGAGTAGAAGAGTGCTCTTTTCTCAAAAGCAGAGTGTGTTTCTTGCAAGGCAAGCTAGCGTTTTTTTCCCAGTCCTAAATGGAGTTGAATCACATGCAGTTGTTGGTTCCAGGAGCAAGAGTTGTTTTCTGGTAAGGAAAGTCACTATTGCGCTCCCATTGCCATACGCAGTACAAATAGCACTGGCATCTGTTGCCAGCAAGTACAGTGTATTGGACTGAAGAGGAGCTACTGTTCTTGTCAGTTTCCTAAGCAGAGTTAAACTAGATATTGCCCTTGTGTGTAGAAAGCACAGTTCTTTTGTTCTGAGCAAGCTCACTGTTCGGACCCAATATGAGACACAGTAGAGAAGAAGAGTGCTCTTTTCTCTAAAGCCGAGTGTGTTTCTTGTAAGGCGAGCTAGCGTTTGTTTCCCAGTCCTAAATGGAGTTGAAACACATGCAGTTTCTGGTCCTACATACAAGAGTTGTTTTCTGGTAAGGAATGTCACTATTGAGCTCCCATTGCCATACACAGTGCAAATAGCACTCGCGTCTGTTCCCAGCAAGTACAGTGTTGGACTGAAGAGGAGCTACTGTTCTTGTCAGGTTCCTAAGCAGAGTTGAACTACATATGGTTCGTGTGTGTAGGAAGCGCAGTTCTTTTGTTCTGAGCAAGCTCACTGTTTGGACCCCATAGGAAACACAGTAGACTAGAAGAGTGCTCTTTTCTCTAAAGCAGAGTGTTTTTCTTGAAAGGCGAGCTAGCGTTTGTTTCCGAGTCCTAAATGGAGTTGAATCCCATGCAGTTTCTGGTACTATGAGCAAGAGATGTTTTCTGGTAAGGAAAGTCACTATTGCGCTGCCATTGTTATACACAGGACAAATAGCACAGGCATCTGTTGCCAGCAAGTACAGTGTATTGGACTGAAGAGGATCTACTGTTCTTGTCAGGTTCCTAAACAGACTTGAACTAGATATGGCCCTGTGTGTAGGAAGCACAGTTTTTTTTGTTCTGAGCATGCTCACTGTTCGGACCCCATAGGAAACACAGTAGAGTAGAAGAGTGCTCTTTTCTCAAAAGCAGACTGTGTTTCTTGTAAGGCGAGCTAGCGTTTGTTTCCCAGACCTAAATGGAGTTGAGTCACATGCAGTTTTTTGTCCTATGAGCAAGAGTTGTTTTCTGGTAAGACGAGTCACTATTGTGCTCCAATTGCCCTACAGAGTGCAAATAGCACTCGCGTCTGTTCCCAGCAAGTACAGTGTATTGGACTGAAGAGCATCTACTGTTCTTTTCAGTTTCCTAAGCAGAGTTGAACTAGATATGGCCCATGTGTGTAGGAAGCACAGTTGTTTTGTTCTGAGCAAGCTCATTGTTTGGACCCCCTTAGGAAACACAGTAGAGTGGAATAGTGCTCTTTTCTCAAAATCAGAGAGTCTTTCTTGTAAGGCGAGCTAGTGTTTGTTTCCAGTCCTAAATGGAGTTTAATCACATGCACTTTCTCGTCCTATGAGCAAGAGTTGTTTTCTGGTAATTAAAGTCCCTATTGCGCTCCCATTGCCATACACAGTGCAAATAGCACTCCCGTCTGTTCCCAGCAAGTACAGTGTATGGGACTGAGGAGGAGCTACTGTTCTTGTCAGTTTCCTAAGCAGAGTTGAACTAGATATGGCCCGTGTGTAGGAAGCACAGTTCTTTTGTTCTGAGCAAGCTCACTCTTCTGGCCCTATAGGAACACAGTAGAGTAGAAGAGTGCTCTCTTCTCTAAAGCAGAGTGTGTTTCTTGTAAGGCAAGCTAGCGTTTTTTTCCCAGTCCTAAATGGAGTTGAATCCCATGCAGTTTCTGGTCCTACGAGCAAGAGTTGTTTTCTGGTAAGGAAAGTCACTATTGTGCTCCCATTGCCATACACAGTGCAATAGCACTCGCGTGTGATCCCAGCAAGTACAGTGTATCGGACTGAAGAGGAGCTACTGTTCTTGTCCGTTTCCTAAGCAGAGTTGAACTAGATATGTCCAATGTGTGTAGGAAGCACAGTTCTTTTGTTCTGAGCAAGCTAACTGTTCGGAACCCATAGGAAACACAGTAGAGTAGAGGAGTGCTTTTTCTCAAAAGCAGAGTGTCTTTCCTGTAAGGCAAGGTAGCGTTTGTTTCCCAGTCCTAAATGGAGTTGAATCACATGCAGTTTCTGCTCCTACGAGCAAGAGTTGTTTTCTGGTAAGGAAAGTCACTATTGCACTCCCATTGCCATACACAGTGCAAATAGCACTGGCGTCTGTTCCCAGCAAGTACAGTGTATCGGACTGAAGAGGAGCTACTGTTCTTGTCAGTTTCCTAAGCAGAGTTGAACTAGATATGGCCCGTGTGTGTAGGAAGCTCAGTTCTTATATTCTGCGTAAGCTCACTGTTCTGGCCCTATAGGAAACACATTAGAGTAGAAGAGTGCTCTTTTCTCTAAAGCAGAGTTAGTTTCTTGTAAGGCAAGCTAGCGTTTGTTTCCCAGTGTTAAATGGAGTTGAATCACATGCAGTTTCTGCTCCTACGAGCAAGAGTTGTTTTCTGGTAAGGGAAGTCACTATTATGCTCCCATTGCCATACACAGTGCAAATAGCACTCGCGTCTGTTCCCAGCAAGTACAGTGTATTGGACTGAATAGGAGCTACTGTTCTTGTCAGTTTCCTAAGCAGAGTTGAACTGAATATGATCCGTGTGTGTATGAAGCACAGTTCTTTTATTTTGAGCAAGCTTACTTTTTGGACCCCATAGGAAACACAGTAGACTAGAATAGTGCTCTTTTCTCTAAACCAGAGTGTTTTTCTTGTAAGGCGAGCTAGCGTTTGTTTCCCAGGCCTAAATTTAGTTGAATCCCATGCAGTTTCTGGTACTATGAGCAAGAGTTGTTTTCTGGTAAGGAAAGTCACTATTGCGCTCCCATTGCCATACACAGTGCAAATAGCACATGCGTCTGTTCCCAGCGAGAACAGTGTATTGGAATGAAGAGGAGCTACTGTTCTAGTCAGGTTCCTAAGCAGAGTTGAACTCGATATGGCCCGTGTGTGTAGGAAGCACAGTTCTTATGTTCTGAGCAAGCTCACTGTTCTGGCCCTATAGGAAACACAGTAGAGTAGAAGAGTGCTCTTTTCTCAAAAGCAGAGTGTGTTTCTTGCAAGGCAAGCTAGTGTTTTTTTCCCAGTCCTAAATGGAGTTGAATCACATGCAGTTGTTGGTTCCAGGAGCAACAGTTGTTTTCTGGTAAGGAAAGTCACTATTGCGCTCCCATTGCCATACGCAGTACAAATAGCACTGGCGTCTGTTGCCAGCAAGTACAGTGTATTGGACTGAAGAGGAGCTACTGTTCTTGTCAGTTTCCTAAGCAGAGTTGAACTAGATATTGCCCGTGTGTGTAGAAAGCACAGTTCTTTTGTTCTGAGCAAGCTCACTGTTCGGACCCAATATGAGACACAGTAGAGAAGAAGAGTGCTCTTTTCTCTAAAGCAGAGTGCGTTTCTTGTAAGGCGAGCTACCGTTTGTTTCCCGGGCCTAAATGGAGTTGAATCACATGCAGTTGTTGGTCACAGGAGCAAGAGTTGTTTTCTGGTAAGGAAAGTCACTATTGCGCTCCCATTGCCATACACAGTGCAAATAGCACATGCGTCTGTTCCCAGCAAGTACAGTGTATTGGACTGAAGAGGATCTACTGTTCTTGTCAGGTTCCTAAGCAGAGTTGAACTCGATATGGCCCGTGTGTGTAGGAAGCACAGTTCTTATGTTCTGAGCAAGCTCACTGTTCTGGCCCTATAGGAAACACAGTAGAGTAGAAGAGTGCTCTTTTCTCAAAAGCAGAGTGTGTTTCTTGCAAGGCAAGCTAGCGTTTTTTTCCCAGTCCTAAATGGAGTTGAATCACATGCAGTTGTTGGTTCCAGGAGCAAGAGTTGTTTTCTGGTAAGGAAAGTCACTATTGCGCTCCCATTGCCATACGCAGTACAAATAGCACTGGCATCTGTTGCCAGCAAGTACAGTGTATTGGACTGAAGAGGAGCTACTGTTCTTGTCAGTTTCCTAAGCAGAGTTAAACTAGATATTGCCCTTGTGTGTAGAAAGCACAGTTCTTTTGTTCTGAGCAAGCTCACTGTTCGGACCCAATATGAGACACAGTAGAGAAGAAGAGTGCTCTTTTCTCTAAAGCCGAGTGTGTTTCTTGTAAGGCGAGCTAGCGTTTGTTTCCCAGTCCTAAATGGAGTTGAAACACATGCAGTTTCTGGTCCTACATACAAGAGTTGTTTTCTGGTAAGGAATGTCACTATTGAGCTCCCATTGCCATACACAGTGCAAATAGCACTCGCGTCTGTTCCCAGCAAGTACAGTGTTGGACTGAAGAGGAGCTACTGTTCTTGTCAGGTTCCTAAGCAGAGTTGAACTACATATGGTTCGTGTGTGTAGGAAGCGCAGTTCTTTTGTTCTGAGCAAGCTCACTGTTTGGACCCCATAGGAAACACAGTAGACTAGAAGAGTGCTCTTTTCTCTAAAGCAGAGTGTTTTTCTTGAAAGGCGAGCTAGCGTTTGTTTCCGAGTCCTAAATGGAGTTGAATCCCATGCAGTTTCTGGTACTATGAGCAAGAGATGTTTTCTGGTAAGGAAAGTCACTATTGCGCTGCCATTGTTATACACAGGACAAATAGCACAGGCATCTGTTGCCAGCAAGTACAGTGTATTGGACTGAAGAGGATCTACTGTTCTTGTCAGGTTCCTAAACAGACTTGAACTAGATATGGCCCTGTGTGTAGGAAGCACAGTTTTTTTTGTTCTGAGCATGCTCACTGTTCGGACCCCATAGGAAACACAGTAGAGTAGAAGAGTGCTCTTTTCTCAAAAGCAGACTGTGTTTCTTGTAAGGCGAGCTAGCGTTTGTTTCCCAGACCTAAATGGAGTTGAGTCACATGCAGTTTTTTGTCCTATGAGCAAGAGTTGTTTTCTGGTAAGACGAGTCACTATTGTGCTCCAATTGCCCTACAGAGTGCAAATAGCACTCGCGTCTGTTCCCAGCAAGTACAGTGTATTGGACTGAAGAGCATCTACTGTTCTTTTCAGTTTCCTAAGCAGAGTTGAACTAGATATGGCCCATGTGTGTAGGAAGCACAGTTGTTTTGTTCTGAGCAAGCTCATTGTTTGGACCCCCTTAGGAAACACAGTAGAGTGGAATAGTGCTCTTTTCTCAAAATCAGAGAGTCTTTCTTGTAAGGCGAGCTAGTGTTTGTTTCCAGTCCTAAATGGAGTTTAATCACATGCACTTTCTCGTCCTATGAGCAAGAGTTGTTTTCTGGTAATTAAAGTCCCTATTGCGCTCCCATTGCCATACACAGTGCAAATAGCACTCCCGTCTGTTCCCAGCAAGTACAGTGTATGGGACTGAGGAGGAGCTACTGTTCTTGTCAGTTTCCTAAGCAGAGTTGAACTAGATATGGCCCGTGTGTAGGAAGCACAGTTCTTTTGTTCTGAGCAAGCTCACTCTTCTGGCCCTATAGGAACACAGTAGAGTAGAAGAGTGCTCTCTTCTCTAAAGCAGAGTGTGTTTCTTGTAAGGCAAGCTAGCGTTTTTTTCCCAGTCCTAAATGGAGTTGAATCCCATGCAGTTTCTGGTCCTACGAGCAAGAGTTGTTTTCTGGTAAGGAAAGTCACTATTGTGCTCCCATTGCCATACACAGTGCAATAGCACTCGCGTGTGATCCCAGCAAGTACAGTGTATCGGACTGAAGAGGAGCTACTGTTCTTGTCCGTTTCCTAAGCAGAGTTGAACTAGATATGTCCCATGTGTGTAGGAAGCACAGTTCTTTTGTTCTGAGCAAGCTAACTGTTCGGAACCCA
The DNA here is from genome assembly GCF_949786415.1 of Peromyscus eremicus. NCBI lineage: Eukaryota > Metazoa > Chordata > Mammalia > Rodentia > Cricetidae > Peromyscus > Peromyscus eremicus. The sequence continues at coordinate 54,082 of NW_026735612.1, read as the reverse complement.
TAGGAAACACAGTAGAGTAGAGGAGTGCTTTTTCTCAAAAGCAGAGTGTCTTTCCTGTAAGGCAAGGTAGCGTTTGTTTCCCAGTCCTAAATGGAGTTGAATCACATGCAGTTTCTGCTCCTACGAGCAAGAGTTGTTTTCTGGTAAGGAAAGTCACTATTGCACTCCCATTGCCATACACAGTGCAAATAGCACTGGCGTCTGTTCCCAGCAAGTACAGTGTATCGGACTGAAGAGGAGCTACTGTTCTTGTCAGTTTCCTAAGCAGAGTTGAACTAGATATGGCCCGTGTGTGTAGGAAGCTCAGTTCTTATATTCTGCGTAAGCTCACTGTTCTGGCCCTATAGGAAACACATTAGAGTAGAAGAGTGCTCTTTTCTCTAAAGCAGAGTTAGTTTCTTGTAAGGCAAGCTAGCGTTTGTTTCCCAGTGTTAAATGGAGTTGAATCACATGCAGTTTCTGCTCCTACGAGCAAGAGTTGTTTTCTGGTAAGGGAAGTCACTATTATGCTCCCATTGCCATACACAGTGCAAATAGCACTCGCGTCTGTTCCCAGCAAGTACAGTGTATTGGACTGAATAGGAGCTACTGTTCTTGTCAGTTTCCTAAGCAGAGTTGAACTGAATATGATCCGTGTGTGTATGAAGCACAGTTCTTTTATTTTGAGCAAGCTTACTTTTTGGACCCCATAGGAAACACAGTAGACTAGAATAGTGCTCTTTTCTCTAAACCAGAGTGTTTTTCTTGTAAGGCGAGCTAGCGTTTGTTTCCCAGGCCTAAATTTAGTTGAATCCCATGCAGTTTCTGGTACTATGAGCAAGAGTTGTTTTCTGGTAAGGAAAGTCACTATTGCGCTCCCATTGCCATACACAGTGCAAATAGCACATGCGTCTGTTCCCAGCGAGAACAGTGTATTGGAATGAAGAGGAGCTACTGTTCTTGTCAGGTTCCTAAGCAGAGTTGAACTCGATATGGCCCGTGTGTGTAGGAAGCACAGTTCTTATGTTCTGAGCAAGCTCACTGTTCTGGCCCTATAGGAAACACAGTAGAGTAGAAGAGTGCTCTTTTCTCAAAAGCAGAGTGTGTTTCTTGCAAGGCAAGCTAGTGTTTTTTTCCCAGTCCTAAATGGAGTTGAATCACATGCAGTTGTTGGTTCCAGGAGCAACAGTTGTTTTCTGGTAAGGAAAGTCACTATTGCGCTCCCATTGCCATACGCAGTACAAATAGCACTGGCGTCTGTTGCCAGCAAGTACAGTGTATTGGACTGAAGAGGAGCTACTGTTCTTGTCAGTTTCCTAAGCAGAGTTGAACTAGATATTGCCCGTGTGTGTAGAAAGCACAGTTCTTTTGTTCTGAGCAAGCTCACTGTTCGGACCCAATATGAGACACAGTAGAGAAGAAGAGTGCTCTTTTCTCTAAAGCAGAGTGTGTTTCTTGTAAGGCAAGCTAGCGTTTGTTTCCCTGTCCTAAATGGAGTTGAAACACATGCAGTTTCTGGTCCTACATACAAGAGTTGTTTTCTGGTAAGGAATGTCACTATTGAGCTCCCATTGCCATACACAGTGCAAATAGCACTCGCGTCTGTTCCCAGCAAGTACAGTGTTGGACTGAAGAGGAGCTACTGTTCTTGTCAGGTTCCTAAGCAGAGTTGAACTACATATGGTTCGTGTGTGTAGGAAGCGCAGTTCTTTTGTTCTGAGCAAGCTCACTGTTTGGACCCCATAGGAAAAACAGTAGACTAGAAGAGTGCTCTTTTCTCTAAAGGAGAGTGTTTTTCTTGAAAGGCGAGCTAGCGTTTGTTTCAGAGTCCTAAATGGAGTTGAATCCCATGCAGTTTCTGGTACTATGAGCAAGAGATGTTTTCTGGTAAGGAAAGTCACTATTGCGCTGCCATTGTTATACACAGGACAAATAGCACAGGCATCTGTTGCCGGCAAGTACAGTGTATTGGACTGAAGAGGATCTACTGTTCTTGTCAGTTTCCTAAGCAGAGTTGAATTAGATATGGCCCGTGTGTGTAGGAAGCACAGTTCTTTTGTTCTGAGCAAGCACACTGTTCAGACCCCATAGGAAACACAGTAGAGTAGAAGAGTGCTCTTTTCTCAAAAGCAGAGTGTGTTTCTTTTAAGGAAAGCTAGTTTTTGTTTCCCAGACAGAAATGGAGTTGAATCCCATGCAGTTTCTGGTCCTACAAGCAAGAGTTGTTTTCTGATAAGAAGAGTCACTATTGTGCTCCCTTTGCCATACACAGTGCAAATAGCACACGCGTCTGTTCCCAGCAAGTACAGTGTATTGTACTGAAGAGGAGCTACTGTTCTTGTCAGTTTCCTAAGCTGAATTGAACTAGATATGGCCGTGTGTGTAGGAAGCACAGTTCTTTTGTTCTGAGCAAGCTCACTGTTTGGACCCCATAGGAAACACAGTACAGTAGAAGAGTGCTCTTTTCTCAAAAGCAGAGTATGTTTCTTGTAAGGCGAGCTAGCGTTTGTTTCCCAGTCAGAAATGGAGTTGAATCACATGCAGTTTTCGGTCCTATGAGCAAGAGTTGTTTTCTTGTAAGAAGAGTCACTATTGTGCTTCCATTGTCATACACAGGGCAAATAGCACTGGCGTCTGTTCCCAGCAAGTACACTGCATTGGACTGAAGAGGATCTACTGTTCTTGTCAGTTTCCTAAGCAGAATTGAAATAGATATGTCCTGTGTGTGTAGTCAGCACATTTCATTGTTCTGAGCAAGCTCACTGTACTGGCCCTATAAAAAGCACAGTATAGGAGAATAGTGCTCTTTTCTCAAAAGCAGAGTGTGTTTCTTGTAAGGCGAGCTGGCGTTTGTTTCCCAGTCCTAAATGGAGTTGAATCACATGCAGTTTTTGGTCCTAAGAGCAAGAGTTGTTTTCTGGTAAGGAAAGTCACTATTGTGCTCCCATTGCCATACATAGTGCAAATAGCTCTCGCGTCTGTTCACAGTGAGTACAGTGTATTGGACTGACGAGGAGCTCTTTTCCTGTCAGTTTCCTAAGCAGAGTTGAACTAGATATGGCCTGTGTGTGTAGGAAGCACAGTTCTTTTGTTCTGAGCAAGCTCACTGTTCGGATCCCATAAGAAACACTGTAGAGCAGAAGAGTGCTCTTTTCTCAAAAGCAGAGTGTGTTTCTTGTAAGGCGAGCTAGTGTTTGTTTCCCAGTCATAAATGGAGTTGAATCCCATGCAGTTTCTGGTCCTACGAGCAAGAGATTTTTTCTGGTAAGGAAAGTCACTATTGCGCTTCCATTGCCATACACTGTGCAAATACCACACGGGTCTGCTTCCAGCAAGTAACGTGTATTGGACTGAAGAGGATCTACTGTTCTTGTCAGTTTCCTAAGCAGAGTTGAACCAAATATGGACCGTGTGTGTACAAAGTACAGTTCTTTTGTTCTGAGCAAGCTCACTGTTTGGACCCCTTAGGAAACACTGTGGAGTAGAAGAGTGCTAGCGTTTGTTTCCCAGTCCTAAATGGAGTTGAATCACATGCAGTTTTTGGTCCTACAACCAAGAGTTGTTTTCTGGTAAGAAGAGTCACTATTGTGCTCCCATTGCCATACACAGTGCAAATAGCACTCGCGTCTGCTCCCAGCAAGTACAGTGTATTGGAAAGAAGCAGAGCTGCTGTTCTTGTCAGTTTCCTAAGCAGAGTTGAACTAGATATAGCCCGTGTGTGTAGGAAGCACAGTTCTTTGGATCTGAGCAAGCTCACTGTTCTGGCCCTATAGGAAACACAGTAGAGTAGAGGAGTGCTCTTTTCTCAAAAGTAGAGTGTTTTTCTTGTAAGGAGAGCTAGCGTTTGTTTCCCAGTCCTAAATGCAGTTGAATCACATGCAGTTTCTGATCCTACGAGCAAGAGTTGTTTTCTGGTAAGAAGAGTCATTATTGCGCTTCCATTGCCATACACATTGCAAATAGCACTCGCTTTTTTTCCCAGCAAGTACAGAGTATTGGACTGAAGAGGAGATACTGTTCATGTCATTTTTCTAAGCAGAGTTGAACTAGATATGGCCCCTGTGTGTACGAAGCACAGTTCTTTTGTTCTGAGCAAGCTCACTGTTTGGACCCCTTAGGAAACACAGTAGAGTACAAGAGTGCTCTTTTCTCAAAAGCCGAGTGTGTTTCTTGTAAGGCAACCTAGCGTTTGCTTCCCAGACCTAAATGGAGTTGAATTCCATGCAGTTTCTGGTCCTACGAGCAAGAGTTGTTTTCTGGTAAGAAGAGTCACCATTACTCTCCCATTGTCATACACAGGGCAAATAGCACTGGCGTCTGTTCCCAGCATGTACATTGTATTGGACTGAAGAGGATCTACTGTTCTTGTCAGTTTCCTAAGCAGAGTTGAACTAGATATGGCCCGTGTGTGTAGGAAGCACAGTTCTTTTGTTCTGAGCAAGCTCACTGTTCGGACACCATAGGAAACACAGTAGAGTCGAAGAGTGCTCTATTCTCAAATGCAGAGTGTGTTTCTTGTAAGGCGAGCTAGCGTTTGTGTCCCAGTCCTAAATGGATTTGAATCACATGCAGTTTCTGGTCCTACGAGCAAGAGTTGTTTTCTGGTAAGAAGAGTCACTATTGCGCTCCCATTGCCATACACAGTGCAAATAGCACTCTCGTCTGCTCCCAGCAAGTACAGTGTATTGCAAAGAAGCGGAGCTGCTGTTCTTGTCAGTTTCCTAAGCAGAGTTGAACTAGATATAGCCCGTGTGTGTAGGAAGCACAGTTCTTAGGTTCTGAGCAAGCTCACTGTTCTGGCCCTATAGGAAATACAGTAGAGTAGAAGAGTGCTCTTTTCTCAAAAGCAGAGTGCGTTTCTTGTAAGGCGAGCTAGGGTTTTTTCCCAGTCCTAAATGGAGTTGAATCACATGCAGTTTCTATTCCTATGAGCAAGAGTTGTTTTCTGGTAAGCAGAGACACTACTGCGCTCCTATTGTCATACACAGGGCAAATAGCACTGGTGCCTATTCCCAGCATGTACAGTGTATTGCACTGAAGAGGATCTACTGTTCTAATCAGTTTCCTAAGCAGAATTGAACTAGATATGGCCATGTGTGCAGGAAGTACAGTTCTTTTGTTCTGAGCAAGCTCACTGTTCAGACCCCACCTGAAACACAGTAGATTAGAAGAGTGTTATTTTCTCAAAGCAGAGTGTGTTTCTTGTAAGTCGAGCTAGTGTTTTTTTCCAGTCCTAAATGGAGTTGAATCACATACAGTTTTTGGTCCTATGTGCAAGAGTTGTTTTCTGGTAAGAAGAGTCACTATTGTGCTCCCATTGTCATACACAGGGCAAATAGCACTGTCGTCTGTTCCCAGCATGTACAGTATATTGGACTGAACAGGATCTACTGTTCTTGTCAGTTTCCTAAGCAGAATTGAACTAGATGTGGCCTTGTGTGTAGGAAGCTTAGTTCTTTTGTTCTGAGCAAGTTCACTGTTCTGGCGCTATAGGAAACATGTAGAGAAGAAGAGTGCTCTTTTCTCAAAAGCAGAGTGTGTTTCTTGTAAGGCGAGCTAGCGTTTGTTTTCCAGACCTAAATGGAGTTGAAAAACATGCAGTTTTGGGTCCTACGAACAAGAGTTGTTTTCTGGTAAGGAAAGTCACTATTGTGTTCCCATGGCATTACACAGTGCAAATAACACTCGCGTCTGTTCCCAACAAGTACAGTGTATTGGACTGAAGAGGAGCTACTGTTCTTGTCAGTTTCCTAAGCAGAGTTGAACTAGATATGGCCTGTGTGTGTAGGAAGCACAGTTCTTTTGTTCTGAGCAAGCTCACTGTTCGGAAACCATAGGAAACACAGTAGAGTAGAAGAGTGCTCTTTTCTCAAAAGCAGAGTGTGTTTCTTGTAAGGCGAGCTAGTGTTTGTTTCCCAGTCCTAAATGGAGTTGAATCACATGCAGTTTCTGGTCCTACAAGCATCAGTTGTTTTCTGGTAAGAAGAGTCACTATTGCGCTCCCATTGCCATACACAGTGCAAATAGCACTCGCGTCTGTTCCCAGCAAGTACAGTGTATTGGACTGAAGAGGAGCTACTGTTCTTGTCAGTTTCCTAAGCAGAGTTGAACTAGATATGGCCCGTGTGTGTAGGAAGCACAGTTCTTTTGTTCTGAGCAAGCTTTCTGTTTTGGCCCTATATGAAACACAGTAGAGTAAAAGAGTGCTCTTTTCTCAAAAGCAGAGTGTGTTTCTTATAAGGCGAGCTAGCATGTTTCCCAGTCCTAAATGGAGTTGAATCACATGCATTTTCTGTTCCCACGAGCAAGAGTTGTTTTCTGGTAAGAAGAGTCATTATTGCGCTCCGATTGCCATACACAGAGCAAATAGCAAACAATTCTGTTTCCAGCAAGTACAGTGTATTGGACTGAAGAGGAGCTACTGTTCTTGTCTGTTTCCTAAGCAGAGTTGAACTAGATATGGCCGTGTGTGTAGGAAGCACAGTTCTTTTGTTCTGAAAAGCTCACTGTTTGGACTCCATAGGAAACACAGTAGAGTAGAAGAGTGCTCTTTTCTCAAAAACAGAGTGTGTTTCTTGTAAGGCGAGCTAGTGTTTGTTTCCCAGTCCTAAATGGCATTGAATCACATGTAGTTTTTGGTCCTAGGTGCAAGAGTTGTTTTCTGGTAAGAAGAGTCACTATTGCACTCCCTTTATCATACACAGGGCAAATAGCACTTGCGTCTGTTCCCAGCATGTACAGTGTATTGGCCTGAAGAGGATCTACTGTTCTTGTCAGTATCCTAAGCAGAGTTGAACTAGTTATGACCCGTGTGTGTAGGAAGCACAGTTCTTTTGTTCTGAGCAAGCTCACTGTTCTGGCCCTGGAGTAAACACAGTAGAGTAGAAGAGTGCTCTTTTCTCAAAAGCAGAGTGTGTTTCTTGTAAGGCGAGCTAGCGTTTGTGTCCCAGTCCTAAATGGAGTTGCATCACATGCAGTTTCTGGTACTATGAGCAAGAGTTGTTTTCTTGTAAGAAGAGTCACTATTGTGCTATCATTGCCATACACAGTGCAAATAGCACTCGCGTCTGTTCCCAGCAAGTACTGTGTATTGGACAGAAGAAAATCTACTGTTCTTGTCAGTTTCCTAAGCAGAGTTGAACGAGATATGGCCCGTGTGTGTAGGAAGCACAGTTCTTTTGTTCTGAGCAAGCTCACTGTTCGGACCCTATTGGAAACACAGTAGAGTAGAAGAGTGCTCTTTTCTCAAAAGCAGAGTGTGTTTCTTGTAAGGCTAGCTAGTGTTTGTTTCCCAGTCAGAAACAGAGTTGAATCCCATGCAGTTTCTGGTCCTACAACCAAGAGTTTTTTTCTGGTAAGAAGAGTCACTATTGCGCTCCCATTGCCATACAAAGTGCAAATAGCACTCGCGTCTGCTCCCAGCATGTACATTGTATTGGACTGAAGAGGATCTACTGTTCTTGTCAGTTTCCTAAGCAGAGTTGAACTAGATATGGCCTGTGTGTGTAGGAAGCATAGTTCTTTTGTTCTGAGCAAGCTCACTCTTCGGACAACACAGGAAACACAGTAGAGTAGAAGAGTGCTCTTTTATCAAAAGCAGAGTGTGTTTCTTGTAAGGTGACCTAGCGTTTGTTTTCCAGTCCTAAATGGAGTTGAATCACATGCAGTTTTTGGTCCTACGAGCAAGAGTTGTTTTCTGGTAAGGAAAGTCACTATTGTGCTCCCTTTGCCATACACAGTGCAAATAGCACTGTCGTCTGTTCCCAGCAAGTACAGTGTATTGGACTGAAGAGGAGCTACTATTCTTGTCAGTTTCCTAAGCACATTTGAAGTAGATATGGCCCCTGTGTGTAGGAAGCACAGTTCTTTTGTTCTGAGCAAGCTCTCTCTTCTGGCCCTATAGAAAACACAGTAGAGTAGAAGAGTGCACTTTTCTCAAAAGCAGAGTGTGTTTCTTGTAAGACGAGCTAGCGTTTGTTTCCCAGTCCTAAATGGAGTTGAATCACATGCAGTTTCTGGTCCTACGAGCAAGAGTTGTTTCCTGTAAGAAGAGTCACTATTGCGCTTCCATTGGCATACACAGTGCAAATAGCACTGGCGCCTGTTCCCAGCAAGTACAGTGTATTGGACAGAAGAGGAGGTACTGTTCTTGTCAGTTTCCTAAGCGGAGTTGAACTAGATATGGCCCGTGTGTGTAGGAAGCACAGTTCTTTTGTTCTGAGCCAGCTCACTGTTCGGACACCATAGGAAACACAGTAGAGTAGAAGAGTGCTCTTTTCTCAAAAGCAGAGTGTGTTTCTTCTAAGGCGAGCTAGTGTTTGTTTCTCAGTCCTAAATGGAGTTGAATCACATGCAGTTTTTGGTCCGACGAGCAAGAGTTGTTTTCTTGTAAGAAGTGTCACTATTGTGCTTCCATTGTCATACACAGGGCAAATAGCACTGGCGTCTGTTCCCAGCAAGTACACTGCATTGGATTGAAGAGGATCTACTGTTCTTGTCAGTTTCCTAAGCAGAATTGAAATAGATATGGCCTGTGTGTGTAGTCAGCACATTTCATTGTTCTGAGCAAGCTCACTGTACTGGCCCTATAAAAAGCACAGTAGAGTAGAAGAGTGCTCTTTTCTCAAAAGCAGAGTGTGTTTCTTGTAAGGCGAGCTAGCGTTTGTTTCCCAGTCCTAAATGGAGTTGAATCACATGCAGTTTTTGGTCCTACGAGCAAGAGTTGTTTTCTGGTAAGGAAAGTCACTATTGTGCACCCATTGCCATACACAGTGCAAATAGCACTCGCGTCTGTTCACAGTGAGTACAGTGTATTGGACTGACGAGGAGCTCTTTTCCTTTCAGTTTCCTAAGCAGAGTTGAACTAGATATGGCCCGTGTGTGTAGAAAGCACAGTTCTTTTGTTCTGAGCAAGCTCACTGTTCGGACCCCATAGGAAACACTGTAGAGCAGAAGAGTGCTCTTTTCTCAAAAGCAGAGTGTGTTTCTTGTAAGGAGAGCTAGTGTTTGTTTCCCAGTCATAAATGGAGTTGAATCCCATGCAGTTTCTGGTCCTACGAGCAAGAGATTTTTTCTAGTAAGGAAAGTCACTATTGCGCTTCCATTGCCATACACTGTGCAAATACCACACGCGTCTGCTTCCAGCAAGTAACATGTATTGGACTGAAGAGGATCTACTGTTCTTGTCAGTTTCCTAAGCAGAGTTGAACCAAATATGGACCGTGTGTGTACAAAGTACAGTTCTTTTGTTCTGAGCAAGCTCACTCTTCGGAACAATTAGGAAACACAGTAGAGTAGAAGAGTGCTCTTTTCTCAAAAGCAGAGTGTGTTTCTTGTAAGGCAAGCTAGTCTTTGTTTCCCAGTCAGAAATGGAGTTGAATGTCATGCAGTTTCTGGTCCTACGAGCATGAGTTGTTTTATGGTAAGAAGAATCACTATTGTGCTCCCATTGTCATGCACAGGGCAAATAGCAATGGTGTCTGTTCCCAGCATGTACAGTGTATTGGACTGAGGAGAATCTACTGTTCTTGTCAGTTTCCTAAGCAGAGTTGAACTAGATATGGCCCATGTGTGTAGGAAGCACAGTTCTTTTGTTCTGAGCAAGCGCACTGTTCAGACCCCATAAAAAATACAGTAGAGTAGAAGAGTGCTCTTTTCTCAAAAGCAGAGTATGTTTCTTGTAAGGCAAGCTAGCGTTTGTTTCCCAGTCCTAAAGGGATTTGAATCACATGCAGTTTCTGCTCCTAAGAGCAAGAGTTGTTTTCTGGTATGGAAAGTCACTATTATGCTCCCATTGCCATACATAGTGCAAATAGCACTCGCGTCTGTTCCCAGCAAGTACAGTGTATTGGACTGAAGAGGAGCTACTGTTCTTGTCACTTTCCTAAGCAGAGTTAAACTAGATATGGCCCGTGTGTGTGGGAACCACAGTTCTTTTGTTCTGAGCAAGCTCACTGTTCGGACCCCATAAAAAACTCAATAGAGTAGAAGAGCGCTCTTTTCTCAAAAGCAGATTATGTTTCTTGTAAGGCGAGCTACCTTTTGTTTCACAGTCCTAAATGGAGTTGAATCACATGCAGTTTCGGGTCCTAAGAGCAAGAGTTGTTTTCTGGTAATAAGATTCACTATTGCGCTCCCATTGTCATACAGAGGGCAAATATCACTGGCATCTGTTCCCAGCAAGTACAGTGTATTGGACTGAAGAGGATCTACTGTTCTTGTCAGTTACCTAAGCAGAATTGAAATAGATATGGCCCGTGTGTGTCGTCAGCACAGTTCTTTTGTTCTGAGCAAGCTCACTGTTCTGGCCCTATAGGAAACACAGGAAAGTAGAAGAGTGCTCTTTTCTCAAAAGCAGAGTGTGTTTCTTGTAAGGCGAGCTAGCATGTTTCCCAGTCCTAAATGGAGTTGAATCACATGCAGTTTGTGTTCCTACGAGCAAGAGTTGTTTTCTGGTAAGAAGAGTCACTATTGCGCTCCCATTGTCATACACAGGGCAAATAGCACTGGCGTCTGTTCCCAGCATGTACAGTGTATTGGACTGAAGAGGATCTACTCTTCTTGTCAGTTTCCTAAGCAGAATTGAACTAGTTATGGCCGTGTGTGTACGAAGCCCAGTTCTTTTGTTCTGATCAAGTACACTATTCTGGCGATATAGGAAACATGTAGAGTAGAAGAGTGCTCTTTTCTCAAAAGCAGAATGTGTTTCTTGTAAGGCGACCTAGCATTTGTTTACCAGTCCTAAATGGAGTTGAATCACATGCAGTTTCTGGTCCTACGAGCAAGAGTTGTTTTCTGGTAAGAAGACTCACTATTGTACTCCCTTTGTCATACACAGGGCAAATAGCACTTGCGTCTTTTCCCTGCATGTACAGTGTATTGGCCTGAAGAGGATCTACTGTTCTTGTCAGTTTCCTAAGCAGAGTTGCACTAGATATGGCCCGTGTGTAGGAAGCACAGTTCTTTTGTTCTGAGGAAGCCCACTGTACTGGCCCTATAGGAAACACAGCAGAGTAGAAGAGTGCTCTTTTCTCAAAAGCAGAGTGTGTTTCTTGTAAGGTGAGCTAGCGTTTGTTTCCCAGTCCTAAATGGAGTTGAATCACATGCAGTTTTTGGTCCTACGAGCAAGAGTTGTTTTCTGGTAAGGAAAGTCACTATTGCGCTCCCATTTCCATACAATGTGCAAATAGCCCTCGCGTTTGTTCCCAGCAAGTACAGTGTATTGGACTGAAGTGGAGCTACTGTTCTCGTCAGTTTCCTAAGCAGAGATGAACTGGATATGGCCCGTGTTTGTAGGAAGCACAGTTCTTTTGTTCTGAGCAAGCTCACTGTTCTGGCCCTATGGGAAACACAGTAGAGTAGAAGAGTGCTCTTTTCTCAAAAGCAGAGTGTGTTTGTTGTAAGGCAAGCTAGCGTTTTTTTCCCAGTCCTAAATGGAGTTGAATCCCATGCAGTTTCTGGTCCTACGAGCAAGAGTTGTTTTCTGGTAAGAAGAGTCACTATTGCGCTTCCATTGCCATACACAGTGCAAATAGCACTGGCTTCTGTTCCCAGCATGTACAGTGTATTGGACAGAATAGGAGGTACTGTTCTTGTCAGTTTCCTAAGCAGAGTTGAACTAGATATGGCCCGTGTGTGTAGGAAGCACAGTTCTTTTGTTCTGAGGAAGCTCACTGTTCTGGCCTTATAGGAAACACCGTAGAGTAGAAGAGTGCTCTTTTCTCAAAAGCAGAGTGTGTTTTTTGTAAGGTGAACTAGCGTTTGTTTCCCAGTCCTAAATGGAGTTGAATCCCATGCAGTTTCTGGTCCTACGAGCAAGAGTTGTTTTATGGTAAGAAGAGTCACTATTGCGCTCCCATTGCCATACACAGTGCAAATAGCACTGGCGTCTTTTCCCAGCAAGTACAGTGTATTGGACTGAAGAGGAGATAATGTTCTTGTCAGTTTCCTAAGCAGAGTTGAACTAGATATGGCCCATGTGTGTAGGAAGCACAGTTCTTTTGTTCTGAGCAAGCTCACTGTACTGGCAGTATAGGAAACACAGTAGAGTAGAAGAGTGCTCTTTTCTCAGAAGCAGAGTCTGTTTCTTGTAAGGCGAGCTAGCGTTTGTTTCCCAGTCCTAAATGGAGTTGAATCCCATGCAGTTTCTGGTCCTACGAGCAAGAGTTGTTTTCTGGTAAGAAGAGACACTATTGTGCTCCCATTGTCATACACAGGACAAATAGCACTGGCGTCTGTTCCCAGCATGTAGAGTGTATTGGACTGAAGAGGAGCTACTGTTCTTGTCAGTTTCCTAAGCAGAATTGAATTAGATATGGCCCGTGTGTGAAGGAAGCACAGTTCTTTTGTTCTGAGCAAGCTCACTGTTCGGACACCATAGGAAACACAGTAGAGTAGAAGTGTGCCCTTTTCTCAAAAGCAGAGCGTGTTTCTTGTAAGACGAGCTATCATTTGTTTCCCAGTCCTAAGTGGAGTTGAATCACATGCAGTTTCTGGTCCTACGAGCAAGAGTTATTTTCTGGTAAGAAGAGACACTATTGTGCTCCCATTGTCATACACAGGGCAAAATAGCACTGGCGTCTGTTCCCAGCATGTAGAGTGTATTGGGCTGAAGAGTATCTACTGTTCTTGTCAGTTTCTTAAGCAGAATTGATCTAGATATGGCCATGTGTGTAGAAAGCACAGTTCTTTTGTTTCTGAGCAAGCTCACTGTTTGGACCCCATAGGAAACACAGCAGAGTAGAAGAGTGCTCTTTTCGCAAAAGCAGAGTGTGTTTCTTGTAAGGCGAACTAGCGTTTGTTTCCCAGTCCTAAATGGAGTTGAATCCCATGCAGTTTTTGGTCCAATGAGCAAGAGTTGTTTTCTGGTAAGGAAAGTCACTATTGCGCTCCCATTTCCATACAATGTGCAAATAGCACTCGCGTCTATTCCCAGCAAGTACAGTGTATTGGACTGAAGAGGAGCTACTGTTCTCGTCAATTCCTAAGCAGAGTTGAACTAGATATGGCCCGTGTGTGTAGGAAGCACAGTTCTTTTGTTCTGAGGAAGCTCACTGTTCTGGCCTTATAGGAAACACCGTAGAGTAGAAGAGTGCTCTTTTCTCAAAAGCAGAGTGTGTTTTTTGTAAGGTGAACTAGCGTTTGTTTCCCAGTCCTAAATGGAGTTGAATCCCATGCAGTTTCTGGTCCTACGAGCAAGAGTTGTTTTATGGTAAGAAGAGTCACTATTGCGCTCCCATTTCCATACACAGTGCAAATAGCACTGGCGTCTTTTCCCAGCAAGTACAGTGTATTGGACTGAAGAGGAGATAATGTTCTTGTCAGTTTCCTAAGCAGAGTTGAACTAGATATGGCCCATGTGTGTAGGAAGCACAGTTCTTTTGTTCTGAGCAAGCTCACTGTACTGGCAGTATAGGAAACACAGTAGAGTAGAAGAGTGCTCTTTTCTCAGAAGCAGAGTCTGTTTCTTGTAAGGCGAGCTAGCGTTTGTTTCCCAGTCCTAAATGGAGTTGAATCCCATGCAGTTTCTGGTCCTACGAGCAAGAGTTGTTTTCTGGTAAGAAGAGACACTATTGTGCTCCCATTGTCATACACAGGACAAATAGCACTGGCGTCTGTTCCCAGCATGTAGAGTGTATTGGACTGAAGAGGAGCTACTGTTCTTGTCAGTTTCCTAAGCAGAATTGAATTAGATATGGCCCGTGTGTGAAGGAAGCACAGTTTCTTTTGTTCTGAGCACGCTCCACTGTTCGGACACCATAGGAAACACAGTAGAGTAGAAGTGTGCCCTTTTCTCAAAAGCAGAGCGTGTTTTCTTGTAAGACGAGCTATCATTTGTTTCCCAGTCCTAAGTGGAGTTGAATCACATGCAGTTTCTGGTCCTACGAGCAAGAGTTATTTTCTGGTAAGAAGAGACACTATTGTGCTCCCATTGTCATACACAGGGCAAATAGCACTGGCGTCTGTTTCCCAGCATGTAGAGTGTATTGGGCTGAAGAGTATCTACTGTTCTTGTCAGTTTCTTAAGCAGAATTGATCTAGATATGGCCATGTGTGTAGAAAGCACAGTTCTTTTGTTCTGAGCAAGCTCACTGTTTGGACCCCATAGGAAACACAGCAGAGTAGAAGAGTGCTCTTTTCACAAAAGCAGAGTGTGTTTCTTGTAAGGCGAACTAGCGTTTGTTTCCCAGTCCTAAATGGAGTTGAATCCCATGCAGTTTTTGGTCCAATGAGCAAGAGTTGTTTTCTGGTAAGGAAAGTCACTATTGCGCTCCCATTTCCATACAATGTGCAAATAGCACTCGCGTCTATTCCCAGCAAGTACAGTGTATTGGACTGAAGAGGAGCTACTGTTCTCGTCAATTCCTAAGCAGAGTTGAACTAGATATGGCCCGTGTGTGTAGGAAGCACAGTTCTTTTGTTCTGAGCAAGCTCACTGTTCTGGCCCTATGGGAAACACAGTAGAGTAGAAGAGTGCTCTTTTCTCAAAAGCAGAGTGTGTTTGTTGTAAGGCAAGCTAGCGTTTTTTTTCCCAGTCCTAAATGGAGTTGAATCCCATGCAGTTTCTGGTCCTACGAGGAAGAGTTGTTTTCTGGTAAGAAGAGTCACTATTGCGCTTCCATTGCCATACACAGTGCAAATAGTACTGGCTTCTGTTCCCAGCATGTACAGTGTATTGGACAGAATAGGAGATACTGTTCTTGTCAGTTTCCTAAGCAGAGTTGAACTAGATATGGCCCGTGTGTGTAGGAAGCACAGTTCTTTTGTTCTGAGCAAGCTCACTGTTCTGGCCTTATAGGAAACACCGTAGAGTAGAAGAGTGCTCTTTTCTCAAAAGCAGAGTGTGTTTTTTGTAAGGTGAACTAGCGTTTGTTTTCCCAGTCCTAAATGGAGTTGAATCCCATGCAGTTTCTGGTCCTACGAGAAAGAGTTGTTTTCTGGTAAGAAGAGTCACTATTGAGCTCCCATTGCCATACACAGTGCAAATAGCACTGGCGTCTGTTCCCAGCAAGTACAGTGTATTGGACTGAAGAGGAGATAATGTTCTTGTCAGTTTCCTAAGCAGAGTTGAACTAGATATGGCCCGTGTGTGTAGGAAGCACAGTTCTTTAGTTCTGAGCAAGCTCACTGTTCTGGCCCTGGAGTAAACACAGTAGAGTAGAAGAGTGCTCTTTTCTCAAAAGCAGAGTGTGTTTCTTGTAGGCGAGCTAGCGTTGGTGTCCCAGTCCTAAATGGAGTTGCATCACATGCAGTTTCTGGTCCTATGAGCAAGAGTTGTTTTCTTGTAAGAAGAGTCACTATTGTGCTATCATTGCCATACACAGTGCAAATAGCACTCGCGTCTGTTCCCAGCAAGTACAGTGTATTGGACAGAAGAAAATCTACTGTTCTTGTCAGTTTCCTAAGCAGAGTTGAACTAGATATGGCCCATGTGTGTGAAGCACAGTTCTTTGGTTCTGAGCAAGCTCACTGTTCGGACCCTATGGGAAACACAGTAGAGTAGAAGAGTGCTCTTTTCTCAAAAGCAGAGTGTGTTTCTTGTAAGGCTAGCTAGTGTTTGTTTCCCAGTCAGAAACGGAGTTGAATCCCATGCAGTTTCTGGTCCTACAACCAAGAGTTTTTTTCTGGTAAGAAGAGTCACTATTGCGCTCCCATTGCCATACAAAGTGCAAAGAGCACTCGCGTCTGCTCCCAGCATTTACATTGTATTGGCCTGAAGAGGATCTACTGTTCTTGTCAGTTTCCTAAGCAGAGTTGAACTAGATATGGCCTGTGTGTAGGAAGCATAGTTCTTTTGTTCTGAGCAAGCTCACTCTTCGTACAACACAGGAAACACAGTAGAGTAGAAGAGTGCTCTTTTATCAAAAGCAGAGTGTGTTTTTTGTAAGGTGACCTAGCGTTTGTTTTCCAGTCCTAAATGGAGTTGAATCACATGCAGTTTTTTGTCCTACGAGCAAGAGTTGTTTTCTGGTAAGGAAAGTCACTATTGTGCTCCCTTTGCCATACACAGTGCAAATAGCACTGTCGTCTGTTCCCAGCAAGTACAGTGTATTGGACTGAAGAGGAGCTACTATTCTTGTCAGTTTCCTAAGCACAGTTGAAGTCCCCTGTGTGTAGGAAGCACAGTTCTTTTGTTCTGAGCAAGCTCTCTCTTCTGGCCCTATAGAAAACACAGTAGAGTAGAAGAGTGCTCTTTTCTCAAAAGCAGAGTGTGTTTCTTGTAAGACGAGCTAGCGTTTGTTTCCCAGTCCTAAATGGAGTTGAATCACATGCAGTTTCTGGTCCTACGAGCAAGAGTTGTTTCCTGTAAGAAGAGTCACTATTGCGCTTCCATTGGCATACACAGTGCAAATAGCACTGGCGCCTGTTCCCAGCAAGTACAGTGTATTGGACAGAAGAGGAGGTACTGTTCTTGTCAGGTTCCTAAGCAGAGTTGAACTAGATATGGCCCGTGTGTGTAGGAAGCACAGTTCTTTTGTTCTGAGCAAGCTCACTGTTCGGACACCATAGGAAACACAGTAGAGTAGAAGAGTGCTCTTTTCTCAAAAGCAGAGTGTGTTTCTTGTAAGGCGAGCTAGCGTTTGTGTCCCAGCCCTAAATGGAGTTGAATCACATGCAGTTTCTGGTCCTACGAGCAAGAGTTGTTTTCTGGTAAGAAGACTCACTATTGCACTCCCTTTGTCATACACAGGGCAAATAGCACTTGCGTCTGTTCCCAGCATGTACAGTGTATTGGCCTGAAGAGGATCTACTGTTCTTTTCAGTTTCCTAAGCAGAGTTGAACTAGATATGGCCCGTGTGTGTAGGAAGCACAGTTCTTTTGTTCTGAGGAAGCTCACTGTTCTGGCCCTATAGGAAACACAGCAGAGTAGAAGAGTGCTCTTTTCTCAAAAGCAGAGTGTGTTTCTTGTAAGGTGAGCTAGCGTTTGTTTCCCTGTCCTAAATGGAGTTGAATCACATGCAGTTTTTGGTCCTACGAGCAAGAGTTGTTTTCTGGTAAGGAAAGTCACTATTGCGCTCCCATTTCCATACAAAGTGCAAATAGCCCTCGCCTTTGTTCTCAGCAAGTACAGTGTATTGGACTGAAGTGGAGCTACTGTTCTCGTCAGTTTCCTAAGCAGAGTTGAACTGGATATGGCCCGTGTTTGTAGGAAGCACAGTTCTTTTGTTCTGAGCAAGCTCACTGTTCTGGCCCTATGGGAAACACAGTAGAGTAGAAGAGTGCTCTTTTCTCAAAAGCAGAGTGTGTTTGTTGTAAGGCGAGCTAGCGTTTTTTTCCCAGTCCTAAATGGAGTTGAATCCCATGCAGTTTCTGGTCCTACGAGGAAGAGTTGTTTTCTGGTAAGAAGAGTCACTATTGCGCTTCCATTGCCATACACAGTGCAAATAGCACTGGCTTCTGTTCCCAGCATGTACAGTGTATTGGACCGAATAGGAGATACTGTTCTTTTCAGTTTCCTAAGCAGAGTTGAACTAGATAGGGCCCGTGTGTGTAGGAAGCACAGTTCTTTTGTTCTGAGGAATCTCACTGTTCTGGCCTTATAGGAAACACCGTAGAGTAGAAGAGTGCTCTTTTCTCAAAAGCAGAGTGTGTTTTTTGTAAGGTGAACTAGCGTTTGTTTCCCAGTCCTAAATGGAGTTGAATCCCATGCAGTTTCTGGTCCTACGAGAAAGAGTTGTTTTCTGGTAAGAAGAGTCACTATTGCGCTCCCATTGCCATACACAGTGCAAATAGCACTGGCGTCTGTTCCCAGCAAGTACAGTGTATTGGACTGAAGAGGAGATAATGTTCTTGTCAGTTTCCTAAGCAGAGTTGAACTAGATATGGCCCATGTGTGTAGGAAGCACAGTTCTTTTGTTCTGAGCAAGCTCACTATACTGGCACTATAGGAAACACAGCAGAGTAGAAGAGTGCTCTTTTCTCAAAAGCAGAGTGTGTTTCTTGTAAGGCGAGCTAACGTTTGTTTCCCAGTCTTAAATGGAGTTGAATCACATGCAGTTTTTGGTCCAATGAGCAAGAGTTGTTTTCTGGTAAGAAGAGTCACTATTGCACTCCCTTTATCATACACAGGGCAAATAGCACTTGCGTCTGTTCCCAGCATGTACAGTGTATTGGCCTGAAGAGAATCTACTGTTCTTGTCAGTTTCCTAAGCAGAGTTGAACTAGATATGGCCCGTGTGTGTAGGAAGCACAGTTCTTTTGTTCTGAGCAAGCTCGCTGTTCTGGCCCTAGAGTAAACACAGTAGAGTAGAAGAGTGCTCTTTTCTCAAAAGCAGACTGTGTTTCTTGTAGGCGAGCTAGCGTTTGTGTCCCAGTCCTAAATGGAGTTGCATCACATGCAGTTTCTGGTCCTATGAGCAAGAGTTGTTTTCTTGTAAGAAGAGTCACTATTGTGCTATCATTGCCATACACAGTGCAAATAGCACTCGCGTCTGTTCCCAGCAAGTACAGTGTATTGGACAGCAGAAAATCTACTGTTCTTGTCAGTTTCCTAAGCAGAGTTGAACTAGATATGGCCCGTGTGTGTGAAGCACAGTTCTTTTGTTCTGAGCAAGCTCACTGTTCGGACCCTATGGGAAACACAGTAGAGTAGAAGAGTGCTCTTTTCTCAAAAGCAGAGTGTGTTTCTTGTAAGGCTAGCTAGTGTTTGTTTCCCAGTCAGAAACGGAGTTGAATCCCATGCAGTTTCTGGTCCTACAACCAAGAGTTTTTTTCTGGTAAGAAGAGTCACTATTGCACTCCCATTGCCATACAAAGTGCAAATAGCACTCGCGTCTGCTCCCAGCATGTACATTGTATTGGACTGAAGAGGATCTACTGTTCTTGTCAGTTTCCTAAGCAGAGTTGAACTAGATATGGCCTGTGTGTGTAGGAAGCATAGTTCTTTTGTTCTGAGCAAGCTCACTCTTCGGACAACACAGGAAACACAGTAGAGTAGAAGAGTGCTCTTTTATCAAAAGCAGAGTGTGTTTCTTGTAAGGTGACCTAGCATTTGTTTTCCAGTCCTAAATGGAGTTGAATCACATGCAGTTTTTGGTCCTATGAGCAAGAGTTGTTTTCTGGTAAGGAAAGTCACTATTGTGCTCCCTTTGCCATACACAGTGCAAATAGCACTGTCGTCTGTTCCCAGCAAGTACAGTGTATTGGACTGAAGAGGAGCTACTATATTTGTCAGTTTCCTAAGCACAGTTGAAGTAGATATGGCCCCTGTGTGTAGGAAGCACAGTTCTTTTGTTCTGAGCAAGCTCACTGTTCTGGCCCTGGAGTAAACACAGTAGAGTAGAAGAGTGCTCTTTTCTCAAAAGCAGAGTGTGTTTCTTGTAGGCGAGCTAGCGTTTGTGTCCCTGTCCTAAATGGAGTTGCATCACATGCAGTTTCTGGTCCTATGAGCAAGAGTTGTTTTCTTGTAAGAAGAGTCCCTATTGTGCTATCATTGCCATACACAGTGCAAATAGCACTCGCGTCTGTTCCCAGCAAGCACAGTGTATTGGACAGAAGAACATCTACTGTTCTTGTCAGTTTCCTAAGCAGAGTTGAACTAGATATGGCCCATGTGTGTGAAGCACAGTTCTTTTGTTCTGAGCAAGCTCACTGTTCGGACCCTATGGGAAACACAGTAGAGTAGAAGAGTGCTCTTTTCTCAAAAGCAGAGTGTGTTTCTTGTAAGGCTAGCTAGTGTTTGTTTCCCAGTCAGAAACGGAGTTGAATACCATGCAGTTTCTGGTCCTACAACCAAGAGTTTTTTTCTGGTAAGAAGAGTCACTATTGCGCTCCCATTGCCATACAAAGTGCAAATAGCACTCGCGTCTGCTCCCAGCATGTACATTGTATTGGACTGAAGAGGATCTACTGTTCTTGTCAGTTTCCCAAGCAGAGTTGAACTAGATATGGCCTGTGTGTAGGAAGCATAGTTCTTTTGTTCTGAGCAAGCTCACTCTTCGGACAACACAGGAAACACAGTAGAGTAGAAGAGTGCTCTTTTATCAAAAGCAGATTGTGTTTCTTTTAAGGTGACCTAGCGTTTGTTTTCCAGTCCTAAATGGAGTTGAATCACATGCAGTTTTTGGTCCTACGAGCAAGAGTTGTTTTCTGGTAAGGAAAGTCACTATTGCGCTCCCATTTCAATACAAAGTGCAAATAGCCCTCGCGTTTGTTCTCAGCAAGTACAGTGTATTGGACTGAAGTGGAGCTACTGTTCTCGTCAGTTTCCTAAGCAGAGTTGAACTGGATATGGCCCGTGTTTGTAGGAAGCACAGTTCTTTTGTTCTGAGCAAGCTCACTGTTCTGGCCCTATGGGAAACACAGTAGAGTAGAAGAGTGCTCTTTTCTCAAAAGCAGAGTGTGTTTGTTGTAAGGCAAGCTAGCGTTTTTTTCCCAGTCCTAAATGGAGTTGAATCCCATGCAGTTTCTGGTCCTACGAGGAAGAGTTGTTTTGTGGTAAGAAGAGTCACTATTGTGCTTCCATTGCCATACACAGTGCAAATAGCACTGGCTTCTGTTCCCAGCATGTACAGTGTATTGGACAGAATAGGAGATACTGTTCTTGTCAGTTTCCTAAGCAGAGTTGAACTAGATATGGCCCGTGTGTGTAGGAAGCACAGTTCTTTTGTTCTGAGGAAGCTCACTGTTCTGGCCTTATAGGAAACACCGTAGAGTAGAAGAGTGCTCTTTTCTCAAAAGCAGAGTGTGTTTTTTGTAAGGTGAACTAGCGTTTGTGTCCCAGTCCTAAATGGAGTTGAATCCCATGCAGTTTCTGGTCCTACGAGAAAGAGTTGTTTTCTGGTAAGAAGAGTCACTATTGAGCTCCCATTGCCATACACAGTGCAAATAGCACTCCCGTCTGTTCCCAGCAAGTACAGTGTATTGGACTGAAGAGGAGATAATGTTCTTGTCAGTTTCCTAAGCAGAGTTGAACTAGATATGGCCCGTGTGTGTAGGAAGCACAGTTCTTTTGTTCTGAGCAAGCTCACTGTTCTGGCCCTGGAGTAAACACAGTAGAGTAGAAGAGTGCTCTTTTCTCAAAAGCAGAGTGTGTTTCTTGTAGGCGAGCTAGCGTTTGTGTCCCAGTCCTAAATGGAGTTGCATCACATGCAGTTTCTGGTCCTATGAGCAAGAGTTGTTTTCTTGTAAGAAGAGTCACTATTGTGCTATCATTGCCATACACAGTGCAAATAGCACTAGCGTCTGTTCCCAGCAAGTACAGTGTATTGGACTGAAGAGGAGCTACTGTTCTTGTCAGTTTCCTAAGCATAGTTGAACTAGATATGGCCCCTGTGTGTAGGAAGCACAGTTCTTTTGTTCTGAGCAAGCTCACTGTTCGGAACCCATGGGAAACACAGTAGAGTAGACGAGTGCTCTTTTCTCAAAAGCAGAGTGTGTTTCTTGTAAGGCAAGCTAACCTTTGTTTCCCAGTCCTAAATAAAGTTGAGTCACTTGCAGTTTTTGGTCCTACGAGCAAGAATCGTTTTATGGTAAGAATTGTTACTATTGCACTCCCATTGTCATACACAGGGCAAATAGCACTGGTGTCGGTTCCCAGCATGTACAGTGTATTGGACTGAAGAGTATCTACTGTTCTTGTCAGTTTCTTAAGCAGAATTGATCTAGATATGGCCATGTGTGTAGGAAGCACAGTTCTTTTGTTCTGAGCACACTCACTGTTTGGACCCCATAGGAAACACAGCAGAGTAGAAGAGTGCTCTTTTCGCAAAAGCAGAGTGTGTTTCTTGTAAGGCGAACTAGCGTTTGTTTCGCAGTCCTAAATGGAGTTGAATCCCATGCAGTTTTTGGTCCAATGAGCAAGAGTTGTTTTCTGGTAAGGAAAGTCACTATTGCGCTCCCATTTCCATACAAAGTGCAAATAGCACTCGCGTCTATTCCCAGCAAGTACAGTGTATTGGACTGAAGAGGAGCTACTGTTCTCGTCAGTTCCTAAGCAGAGTTGAACTAGATATGGCCCGTGTGTGTAGGAAGCACAGTTCTTTTGTTCTGAGCAAGCTCACTGTTCTGGCCCTATGGGAAAAACAGTAGAGTAGAAGAGTGCTCTTTTCTCAAAAGCCGAGTGTGTTTCTTGTAAGGCGAGGTAGCATTTGTTTCCCAGTCCTAAATGGAGTTGAATCCCATGCAGTTTCTGGTCCTACGAGCAAGAGTTGTTTTCTGGTAAGGAAAGTCACTATTGCGCTCCCATTTCAATACAAAGTGCAAATAGCCCTCGCGTTTGTTCTCAGCAAGTACAGTGTATTGGACTGAAGTGGAGCTACTGTTCTCGTCAGTTTCCTAAGCAGAGTTGAACTGGATATGGCCCGTGTTTGTAGGAAGCACAGTTCTTTTGTTCTGAGCAAGCTCACTGTTCTGGCCCTATGGGAAACACAGTAGAGTAGAAGAGTGCTCTTTTCTCAAAAGCAGAGTGTGTTTGTTGTAAGGCAAGCTAGCGTTTTTTTCCCAGTCTTAAATGGAGTTGAATCCCATGCAGTTTCTGGTCCTACGAGGAAGAGTTGTTTTCTGGTAAGAAGAGTCACTATTGTGCTTCCATTGCCATACACAGTGCAAATAGCACTGGCTTCTGTTCCCAGCATGTACAGTGTATTGGACAGAATAGGAGATACTGTTCTTGTCAGTTTCCTAAGCAGAGTTGAACTAGATATGGCCCGTGTGTGTAGGAAGCACAGTTCTTTTGTTCTGAGGAAGCTCACTGTTCTGGCCTTATAGGAAACACCGTAGAGTAGAAGAGTGCTCTTTTCTCAAAAGCAGAGTGTGTTTTTTGTAAGGTGAACTAGCGTTTGTGTCCCAGTCCTAAATGGAGTTGAATCCCATGCAGTTTCTGGTCCTACGAGAAAGAGTTGTTTTCTGGTAAGAAGAGTCACTATTGCGCTCCCATTGCCATACACAGTGCAAATAGCACTGGCGTCTGTTCCCAGCAAGTACAGTGTATTGGACTGAAGAGGAGATAATGTTCTTGTCAGTTTCCTAAGCAGAGTTGAACTAGATATGGCCCGTGTGTGTAGGAAGCACAGTTCTTTTGTTCTGAGCAAGCTCACTGTTCTGGCCCTGGAGTAAACACAGTAGAGTAGAAGAGTGCTCTTTTCTCAAAAACAGAGTGTGTTTCTTGTAGGCGAGCTAGCGTTTGTGTCCCAGTCCTAAATGGAGTTGCATCACATGCAGTTTCTGGTCCTATGAGCAAGAGTTGTTTTCTTGTAAGAAGAGTCCCTATTGTGCTATCATTGCCATACACAGTGCAAATAGCACTCGCGTCTGTTTTCAGCAAGTACAGTGTATTGGACAGAAGAAAGTCTACTGTTCTTGTCAGTTTCCTAAGCAGAGTTGAACTAGATATGGCCCATGTGTGTGAAGCACAGTTCTTTTGTTCTGAGCAAGCTCACTGTTCGGACCCTATGGGAAACACAGTAGAGTAGAAGAGTGCTCTTTTCTCAAAAGCAGAGTGTGTTTCTTGTAAGGCTAGCTAGTGTTTGTTTCCCAGTCAGAAACGGAGTTGAATCCCATGCAGTTTCTGGTCCTACAACCAAGAGTTTTTTTCTGGTAAGAAGAGTCACTATTGCCCTCCCATTGCCATACAAAGTGCAAATAGCACTCGCGTCTGCTCCCAGCATGTACATTGTATTGGAC
The DNA here is from genome assembly GCF_949786415.1 of Peromyscus eremicus. Lineage (NCBI taxonomy): Eukaryota > Metazoa > Chordata > Mammalia > Rodentia > Cricetidae > Peromyscus > Peromyscus eremicus. The sequence continues at coordinate 30,480 of NW_026735612.1, read as the reverse complement.
TGAAGAGGATCTACTGTTCTTGTCAGTTTCCTAAGCAGAGTTGAACTAGATATGGCCTGTGTGTAGGAAGCATAGTTCTTTTGTTCTGAGCAAGCTCACTCTTCGGACAACACAGGAAACACAGTAGAGTAGAAGAGTGCTCTTTTATCAAAAGCAGAGTGTGTTTCTTGTAAGGTGACCTAGCGTTTGTTTTCCAGTCCTAAATGGAGTTGAATCACATGCAGTTTTTGGTCCTACGAGCAAGAGTTGTTTTCTGGTAAGGAAAGTCACTATTGTGCTCCCTTTGCCATACACAGTGCAAATAGCACTGTCGTCTGTTCCCAGCAAGTACAGTGTATTGGACTGAAGAGGAGCTACTATTCTTGTCAGTTTCCTGAGCACAGTTGAAGTAGATATGGCCCCTGTGTGTAGGAAGCACAGTTCTTTTGTTCTGAGCAAGCTCACTGTACTGGCCCTATAGGAAACACAGCGGAGTAGAAGAGTGCTCTTTCCCAAAAGCAGAGTGTGTTTCTTGTAAGGCGAGCTAGCGTTTGTTTCCCAGTCCTAAATGGAGTTGAATCACATGCAGTTTCTGGTCCTACGAGCAAGAGTTATTTTCTGGTAAGAAGAGACACTATTGTGCTCCCATTGTCATACACAGTGCAAATAGCACTGGCGTCTGTTCTCAGCATGTAGAGTGTATTGGACTGAAGAGGAGCTACTTTTCTTGTCAGTTTCTTAAGCAGAATTGAACTGGATATGGCCATGTGTGTAGGAAGCACAGTTCTTTTGTTCTGAGCAAGCTCGCTGTACTGGCCCTATAGGAAACACAGTAGAGTAGAAGAGTGCTCTTTTCTCAAAAGGAGAGTGTGTTTCTTGTAAGGCGAGCTAGCGTTTGTTTCCCAGTCCTAAATGGAGTTAAATCACATGCAGTTTTTGGTCCTACGAGCAAGAGTTGTTTTCTGGTGAGGAAAGTCACTATTGAGCTCCCATTGCCATACACAGTGCAAATAGCACTAGCGTCTGTTCCCAGCAAGTACAGTGTATTGGACTGAAGAGGAGCTACTGTTCTTGTCAGTTTCCTAAGCATAGTTGAACTAGATATGGCCCCTGTGTGTAGGAAGCACAGTTCTTTTGTTCTGAGCAAGCTCACTGTTCGGAACCCATGGGAAACACAGTAGAGTAGAGGAGTGCTCTTTTCTCAAAAGCAGAGTGTGTTTCTTGTAAGGCAAGCTAACCTTTGTTTCCCAGTCCTAAATAAAGTTGAGTCACTTGCAGTTTTTGGTCCTACGAGCAAGAATCGTTTTATGGTAAGAATTGTTACTATTGCACTCCCATTGTCATACACAGGGCAAATAGCACTGGTGTCAGTTCCCAGCATGTACAGTGTATTGGACTGAAGAGTATCTACTGTTCTTGTCAGTTTCTTAAGCAGAATTGATCTAGATATGGCCATGTGTGTAGGAAGCACAGTTCTTTTGTTCTGAGCACGCTCACTGTTTGGACCCCATAGGAAACACAGCAGAGTAGAAGAGTGCTCTTTTCGCAAAAGCAGAGTGTGTTTCTTGTAAGGCGAACTAGCGTTTGTTTTGCAGTCCTAAATGGAGTTGAATCCCATGCAGTTTTTGGTCCAATGAGCAAGAGTTGTTTTCTGGTAAGGAAAGTCACTATTGCGCTCCCATTTCCATACAAAGTGCAAATAGCACTCGCGTCTATTCCCAGCAAGTACAGTGTATTGGACTGAAGAGGAGCTACTGTTCTCGTCAGTTCCTAAGCAGAGTTGAACTAGATATGGCCCGTGTGTGTAGGAAGCACAGTTCTTTTGTTCTGAGCAAGCTCACTGTTCTGGCCCTATGGGAAACACAGTAGAGTAGAAGTGTGCTCTTTTCTCAAAAGCCGAGTGTGTTTCTTGTAAGGCGAGGTAGCGTTTGTTTCCCAGTCCTAAATGGAGTTGAATCCCATGCAGTTTCTGGTCCTACGAGCAAGAGTTGTTTTCTGGTAAGGAAAGTCACTATTGCGCTCCCATTTCAATACAAAGTGCAAATAGCCCTCGCGTTTGTTCTCAGCAAGTACAGTGTATTGGACTGAAGTGGAGCTACTGTTCTCGTCAGTTTCCTAAGCAGAGTTGAACTGGATATGGCCCGTGTTTGTAGGAAGCACAGTTCTTTTGTTCTGAGCAAGCTCACTGTTCTGGCCCTATGGGAAACACAGTAGAGTAGAAGAGTGCTCTTTTCTCAAAAGCAGAGTGTGTTTGTTGTAAGGCAAGCTAGCGTTTTTTTCCCAGTCCTAAATGGAGTTGAATCCCATGCAGTTTCTGGTCCTACGAGGAAGAGTTGTTTTCTGGTAAGAAGAGTCACTATTGCGCTTCCATTGCCATACACAGTGCAAATAGCACTGGCTTCTGTTCCCAGCATGTACAGTGTATTGGACAGAATAGGAGATACTGTTCTTGTCAGTTTCCTAAGCAGAGTTGAACTAGATATGGCCCGTGTGTGTAGGAAGCACAGTTCTTTTGTTCTGAGGAAGCTCACTGTTCTGGCCTTATAGGAAACACCGTAGAGTAGAAGAGTGCTCTTTTCTCAAAAGCAGAGTGTGTTTTTTGTAAGGTGAACTAGCGTTTGTTTCCCAGTCCTAAATGGAGTTGAATCCCATGCAGTTTCTGGTCCTACGAGAAAGAGTTGTTTTCTGGTAAAAAGAGTCACTATTGCGCTCCCATTGCCATACACAGTGCAAATAGCACTGGCGTCTGTTCCCAGCAAGTACAGTGTATTGGACTGATGAGGAGATAATGTTCTTGTCAGTTTCCTAAGCAGAGTTGAACTAGATATGGCCCGTGTGTGTAGGAAGCACAGTTCTTTTGTTCTGAGCAAGCTCACTGTTCTGGCCCTGGAGTAAACACAGTAGAGTAGAAGAGTGCTCTTTTCTCAAAAACAGAGTGTGTTTCTTGTAGGCGAGCTAGCGTTTGTGTCCCAGTCCTAAATGGAGTTGCATCACATGCAGTTTCTGGTCCTATGAGCAAGAGTTGTTTTTTTGTAAGAAGAGTCCCTATTGTGCTATCATTGCCATACACAGTGCAAATAGCACTCGCGTGTGTTCCCAGCAAGTACAGTGTATTGGACAGAAGAAAGTCTACTGTTCTTGTCAGTTTCCTAAGCAGAGTTGAACTAGATATGGCCCATGTGTGTGAAGCACAGTTCTTTTGTTCTGAGCAAGCTCACTGTTCGGACCCTATGGGAAACACAGTAGAGTAGAAGAGTGCTCTTTTCTCAAAAGCAGAGTGTGTTTCTTGTAAGGCTAGCTAGTGTTTGTTTCCCAGTCAGAAACGGAGTTGAATCCCATGCAGTTTCTGGTCCTACAACCAAGAGTTTTTTTCTGGTAAGAAGAGTCACTATTGCGCTCCAATTGCCATACAAAGTGCAAATAGCACTCGCGTCTGCTCCCAGCATGTACATTGTATTGGACTGAAGAGGATCTACTGTTCTTGTCAGTTTCCTAAGCAGAGTTGAACTAGATATGGCCTGTGTGTAGGAAGCATAGTTCTTTTGTTCTGAGCAAGCTCACTCTTCGGACAACACAGGAAACACAGTAGAGTAGAAGAGTGCTCTTTTATCAAAAGCAGAGTGTGTTTCTTGTAAGGTGACCTAGCGTTTGTTTTCCAGTCCTAAATGGAGTTGAATCACATGCAGGTTTTGGTCCTACGAGCAAGAGTTGTTTTCTGGTAAGGAAAGTCACTATTGTGCTCCCTTTGCCATACACAGTGCAAATAGCACTGTCGTCTGTTCCCAGCAAGTACAGTGTATTGGACTGAAGAGGAGCTACTATTCTTGTCAGTGTCCTAAGCACAGTTGAAGTAGATATGGCCCCTGTGTGTAGGAAGCACAGTTCTTTTGTTCTGAGCAAGCTCTCTCTTCTGGCCCTATATAAAACACAGTAGAGTAGAAGAGTGCTCTTTTCTCAAAAGCAGAGTGTGTTTCTTGTAAGGTGAGCTAGCGTTTGTTTCCCAGTCCTAAATGGAGTTGAATCACATGCAGTTTTTGGTCCTACGAGCAAGAGTTGTTTCCTGGTAAGGAAAGTCACTATTGCGCTCCCATTTCAATACAAAGTGCAAATAGCCCTCGCATTTGTTCTCAGCAAGTACAGTGTATTGGACTGAAGTGGAGCTACTGTTCTCGTCAGTTTCCTAAGCAGAGTTGAACTGGATATGGCCCGTGTTTGTAGGAAGCACAGTTCTTTTGTTCTGAGCAAGCTCACTGTTCTGGCCCTATGGGAAACACAGTAGAGTAGAAGAGTGCACTTTTCTCAAAAGCAGAGTGTGTTTGTTGTAAGGCGAGCTAGCGTTTGTTTCCCAGTCCTAAATGGAGTTGAATCACATGCAGTTTCTAATCCTACGAGCAAGAGTTGTTTTCTGGTAAGAAGAGTCACTATTACTCTCCCATTGTCATACACAGTGCAAACAGCACTGGCGTCTGTTCCCAGCAAGTACAGTGTATTGGACTGAAGAGGATCTACTGTTCTTGTCAGTTTCCTATGCAGAATTGAACTAGATATGGCCCGTGTGTGAAGGAAGCACAGTTCTTTTGTTCTGAGCAAGCTCACTGTACTGGCACTATAGGAAACACAGCAGAGTAGAAGAATGCTCTTTTCTCAAAAGCAGAGTGTGTTTCTTGTAAGGCGAGCTAACGTTTGTTTCCTAGTCCTAACTGGAGTTGAATCTGATGCAGTTTTTGGTCCAATGAGCAAGAGTTGTTTTCTGGTAAGGAAAGTCACTATTGCGCTCCCATTTCCATACAAAGTGCAAATAGCACTCGCGTCTATTCCCAGCAAGTACAGTGTATTGGACTGAAGAGGAGCTACTGTTCTCGTCAGTTCCTAAGCAGAGTTGATCTAGAAATGGCCCGTGTGTAGGAAGCAGAGTTCTTTTGTTCTGAGCAAGCTCACTGTTCTGGCCCTTGGGAAACACAGTAGAGTAGAAGAGTGCTCTTTTCTCAAAAGCAGAGTGTGTTTCTTGTAAGGCGAGGTAGCGTTTGTTTCCCAGTCCTAAATGGAGTTGAATACCATGCAGTTTCTGGTCCTATGAGCAAGAGTTGTTTTCTGGTAAGAAGAGACACTATTGTGCTCCCATTGTCATACATAGGGCAAATAGCACTGGCGTCTTTTCCCAGCATGTAGAGTGTATTGGACTGAAGAGGAGCTACTGTTCTTGTCAGTTTCCTAAGCAGAATTGAACTGGATATGGCCATGTGTGTAGGAAGCACAGTTCTTTTGTTCTGAGCAAGCTTGCTGTACTGGCCCTATAGGAAACACAGGAGAATAGAAGAATGCTCTTTTCTCAAAAGCAGAGTGTGTTTCTTGTAAGGCGAGCTAAGGTTTGTTTCCCAGTCCTAAATGGAGTTGAATCACATGCAGTTTTTAGTCCTAGGAGCAAGAGTTTTTTTCTGGTAAGGAAAGTCACTATTGCGCTCCCATTTCCATACAAAGTGCAAATAGCACTCGCGTCTGTTCCCAGGAAGTACAGTGCATTGGACTGAAGAGGAGCTACTGTACTCGTCAGTTTCCTAATCAGAGTTGAACTAGATATGGCCCGTGTGTGAAGGAAGCACATTTCTTTTGTTCTGAGCAAGCTCACTGTACTGGCCCTATAGGAAACACAGCAGAGTAGAAGAGTGCTCTTTTCCCAAAAGCAGAGTGTGTTTCTTGTAAGGCGAGCTAGCATTTGTTTCCCAGTCCTAAATGGAGTTGAATCACATGCAGTTTTTGGTCCTACAGGCAAGAGTTATTTTCTGGTAAGAAGAGACACAATTGTGCTCCCATTGTCATACACAAGGCAAATAGCACTGGCGTCTGTTCCCAGCATGTAGAGTGTATTGGACTGAAGAGGAGCTACTGTTCTTGTCCGTTTCTTAAGCAGAATTGAACTGGATATGGCCATGTGTGTAGGAAGCACAGTTCTTTTGTTCTGAGCAAGCTCGCTGTACTGGCCCTACAGGAAACACAGTAGAGTAGAAGAGTGCTCTTTTCTCAAAAGGAGCGTGTGTTTCTTGTAAGGCGAGCTAGCGTTTGTTTCCCAGTCCTAAATGGAGTTAAATCACATGCAGTTTTTGGTCCTACGAGCAAGAGTTGTTTTCTGGTGAGGAAAGTCACTATTGAGCTCCCATTGACATACACAGTGCAAATAGCACTAGCGTCTGTTCACAGCAAGTACAGTGTATTGGACTGAAGAGGAGCTAGTGTTCTTGTCAGTTTCCTAGGCAGAGTTGAACTAGATATGGCCCGTGTGTGTAGAAAGCACAGTTCTTTTTTTTTGAGCAAGCTCACTGTTCAGACCACATAGGAGAAAAAGTTGAGTAGAAGAGTGCTCTTTTCTCAAAATCAGAGTGTGTTTCTTGTAAGGCGAGTTAGTGTTTGTTTCCCAGTCAGAAATGGAGTTGAATCCCATGCAGTTTCTGGTCCTACGAACAAGATTTGTTTTCTGGTAAGAAGAGTCACTGTTGTGCTCCCATTGCCATACACAGTGCAAATAGCACACACGTCTGTTCTCAGCAAGTACAGTGTACTGGACTGAAGAGGAGCTACTGTTCTTGCCAGTTTCCTAAGTAAAATTGAACTAGATATGGCCGTGTGTGTAGGAAGCACAGGTCTTTTGTTCTGAGCAAGCTCACTGTTCTGGCCATATAAGAAACACAGTAGAGTAGAAGAGTGCTCTTTTCTCAAAAGCAGAGTGTGTTTCTCGTAAGGCAAGCTAGCGTTTATTTCCCAGTTCTAAATGGAGTTGAATCACGTGAATTTTTCGGTCCTACGAGCAAGAGTTGTTTTCTGGTAAGGAAAGTAACTATTGAGCTCACATTGCAATACACAGTGCAAATAGCACTCGCATCTGTTCCCAGCAAGTACAGTGTATTGTGCTGAAGAGGAGCTACTTTTCTTGTAAGTTTTTTAGCAGAGTTGAACTAGATATGGCCCGTGTGTGTAGGAAGCACAGTTCTTTTGTTCTGAACAAGCTCACTGTTCGGAACACTTAGGAAACACAGTAGAGTAGAAGAGTGCTCTTTTCTCAAAAGCAGATTGTGTTTCTTGTAAGGCGAGATAGCGTTTGTTTCCCAGTCCTAAATGGAGTTGAATCCCATGCAGTTTCTGGTCCTACGAGCAAGAGTTGTTTTCTGGTAAGAAGAGTCATTATTGAGCTCCCATTGTCATACACAGTGCAAATAGCACTGGCATCTGTTCCCAGCATGTACAGTGTATTGGACTGAAGAGGATCTACTGTTCTTGTCAGTTTCCTAAGCAGAGTTGAACAAGATATGGCCCGTGTGTGTAGGAAGCACAGTTCTTTTTTTCTGAGCAAGCTTACTGTTCGACCCCAAAGGAAACACAGTTGAGTAGAAGAGTGCTCTTTTCTCAAAAGCAGAGTGTGTTTCTTATTAGGCGAGCTAATGTTTGTTTCTCAGTCAGAAATTGAGTTGAATCCCATGCAGTTTCTGGTCCTACGAGCAAGAGTTGTTTTCTGGTAAGAAGAGTCACTATTGCGCTCCCATTGCCATACACAGTGCAAATAGCACTCGCGTCTGTTCTAAGCAAGTACAGTGTATTGGACTGAAGAGGAGCTACTGTTCTTGTCAGTTTCCTAAGCAGAGTTGAACTAGATATGGCCATGTGTGTAGGAAGCACAGTACTTTTGTTCTGAGCAAGCTCACTGTTCGGATCCCATAGGAAACACAGTAGAGTAGAAGATTGCCGTTTTCTCAAAAGCAGAGAGTGTTTCTTGTAAGGGAAGCTAGCATTTGCTTTCCAGTCAGAAATGGAGTTGAATCACATGCAGTTTCTGGTCCTACGAGCAAGAGTTGTTTTCTGGTAAGAAGAGTCATTATTGAGCTCCCATTGCCATACACAGTGCAAATAGCACTCGCGTCTGTTCCCAGCAAGTACAGTGTATTGGACTAAAGAGGATCCTCTGTTCTAGTCAGTTTCCTAAGCAGAGTTGAACTAGATATGGCCCCGGTGTGTAGGAAGCACAGTTCTTTTGTTCTGAGCAAGCTCACTGTTCGGACCCCATAGGAAACACAGTAGAGTAGAAGAGTGCCCTTTTCTCAAAAGCAGAGTGTGTTTCTTGTAAGGCGAGCTAGCATTTGTTTCCCAGTCCTAAATGGAGTTGAATCACATGCAGTTTTTGGTCTTACGAGCAAGAGTTGTTTTCTGGTAAGGAAAGTCACTATAGCACTCCCATTGCCATACACAGTGCAAATAGCACTCGCGTCTGTTCCCAGCAAGTACAGTGTATTGGACTGAAGAGGAGCTACTGTTCTTGTCAGTTTCCTAAGCATAGTTGAACTAGATATGGCCCCTGTGTGTAGGAAGCACAGTTCTTTTGTTCTGAGCAAGCTCACTGTTCGGAACCCATGGGAAACACAGTAGAGTAGAGGAGTGCTCTTTTCTCAAAAGCAGAGTGTGTTTCTTGTAAGGCAAGCTAACGTTTGTTTCCCAGTCCTAAATAAAGTTGAGTCACTTGCAGTTTTTGGTCCTATTAGCAAGAATTGTTTCATGGTAAGAATTGTTACTATTGCACTCCCATTGTCATACACAGGGCAAATAGCACTGGTGTCGGTTCCCAGCATGTACAGTGTATTGGACTGAAGAGTATCTACTGTTCTTGTCAGTTTCTTAAGCAGAATTGATCTAGTTATGGCCATGTGTGTAGGAAGCACAGTTCTTTTGTTCTGAGCAAGCTCACTGTTTGGACCCCATAGGAAACACAGCAGAGTAGAAGAGTGCTCTTTCCTCTAAAGCAGAGTGTGTTTCTTGTAAGGCGAGCTAGCGTTTGTTTCCCAGTCCTAAATGGAGTTGAATCCCATGCAGTTTTTGGTCCAATGAGCAAGAGTTGTTTTCTGGTAAGGAAAGTCACTATTGCACTCCCATTTCCATACAAAGTGCAAATAGCACTCGCGTCTATTCCCAGCAAGTACAGTGTATTGGACTGAAGAGGAGCTACTGTTCTTGTCAGTTCCTAAGCAGAGTTGAACTAGATATGGCCCGTGTGTGTAGGAAGCACAGTTCTTTTGTTCTGAGCAAGCTCACTGTTCTGGCCCTATGGGAAACACAGTAGAGTAGAAGAGTGCTCTTTTCTCAAAAGCCTAGTGTGTTTCTTGTAAGGCGAGGTAGCGTTTGTTTCCCAGTCCTAAATGGAGTTGAATCCCATGCAGTTTCTGGTCCTAAGAGCAAGAGTTGTTTTCTGGTAAGAAGAGACACTATTGTGCTCCCATTGTCATACACAGGGCAAATAGCACTGGCGTCTGTTCCCAGCATGTCGAGTGTATTGGACTGAAGAGGAGCTACTGTTCTTTTCAGTTTCCTAAGCAGAATTGAACTGGATATGGCCATGTGTGTAGGAAGCACACTTCTTTTGTTCTGAGCAAGCTCGCTGTACTGGCCCTATAGGAAACACAGTAGAGTAGAAGAGTGCTCTTTTCTCAAAAGGAGAGTGTGTTTCTTGTAAGGCGTACTAGCGTTTGTTTCCCAGTCCTAAATGGAGTTGAATCACATGCAGTTTTTGGTCCTACGAGCATAGTTGTTTTCTGGTGAGGAAAGTCACTATTGCGCTCCCATTTCCATACATAGTACAAATAGCACTCGCGTCTGTTCCCAGGAAGTACAGTGTATTGGACTGAAGAGGAGCTACTGTTCTGGTCAGTTTCCTAAGCAGAGTTGAACTATATATGGCCCGTGTGTAGGAAGCACAGTTCTTTTGTACTGAGCAAGCTCACTGTTCGGACACCATAGGAAACACAGTAGAGTAGAAGTGTGCCCTTTTCTCAAAAGCAGAGCGTGTTTCTTGAAAGGCGAGCTAGCGTTTGTTTCCCAGTCCTAAGTGGAGTTGAATCACATGCAGTTTCTGGTCCTACGAGCAAGAGTTGTTTTCTGGTAAGGAGAGACACTATTGTGCTCCCATTGCTGTACACAGTGGAAATAGCACTGGCGTCTGTTCCCAGCAAGTACAGTGTATTGGACTGAAGAGGAGCTACTGTTCTTGTCAGTTTCCTAAGCAGAGTTGAACTAGATATGGTCCGTGTGTGTAGGAAGCACAGTTCTTTTGTTCTGAGCAAGCTAACTGTTCTGGCCCTATAGGAAACACAGTAGAGTAGAAGAGTGCTCTTTTCTCAAAAGCAGAGTGTGTTTCTTGTAAGGCAAGCTAGTGTTTGTTTCCCAGTAAGAAATGGATTGAATCACATGCAGTTTCTTGTCCTACGAGCAAGAGTTGTTTTCTGGTAAGAAGAGTCATTATTGCACTCCCATTGTCATACACAGGGCAAATAGCACTGGCGTCTGTTCCCAGCATGTACAGTGTATTGGACTGAAGAGGATCTACTGTTCTTGTCAATTTCCTAAACAGAATTGAACTAGATATGGCCATGGGTATAGGAAGCACAGTTCTTTTGTTCTGAGCAAGCTCTCTGTTCTGGCACTATAGGAAAGAGAGTAGAGTAGAAGAGTGCTCTTTTCTCAAAACAGAGTGTGTTTTTGTAAGGTGAGCTAGCGTTTATTTCCCAGTTCTAAATGGAGTTGAATCACATGCAGTTTCTGGTCCTATGAGCAAGAGTTGTTTTCTGGTAAGGAAAGTCACTATTGAGCTCCCATTGCCATACACAGTGCAAATAGCACTACCGTCTGTTTCCAGCAAGTAGAGTGTATTGGACTGAAGAGGAGCTACTCTTCTGGTCAGTTTCCTAAGCAGAGTTGAACTAGATATGGCCCGTGTGTGTAGGAAGCACAGTTCTTTTGTTCTGAGCAAGCTCACTCTTCGGAATCCATGGGAAACACAGTAGAGTAGAGGAGTGCTCTTTTCTCAAAAGCAGAGTGTGTTTCTTGTAAGGCAAGCTAACGTTTGTTACCCAGTCCTAAATAAAGTTGAGTCACTTGCAGTTTTTGGTCCTACGAGCAAGAGTTGTTTTATGGTAAGAAGAGTCACTATTGCACTCCCATTGTCATACACAGGGCAAATAGCACTGGTGTCGGTTCCCAGCATGTACAGTGTATTGGACTGAAGAGTATCTACTGTTCTTGTCAGTTTCTTAAGCAGAATTGATCTAGATATGGCCCCTGTGTGTAGGAAGCACAGTTCTTTTGTTCTGAGCAAGCTCATTGTTCTGGCCACATAGGAAACACAGTAGAGTAGAAGAGTGCTCTTTTCTCAAAAGCAGAGTGTGTTTCTTGTAAGGCGAGCTAGCGTTTGTTTCCCAGTCCTAAATGGAGTTGAATCCCATGGAGTTTCTGGTCCTACGAGCAAGAGTTGTTTTCTGGTAAGGAAAGTCACTATTGAGCTCCCATTGCCATACACAGTGCAAATAGCACTCGCGTCACTTCTCACCAAGTACAGTGTATTGGACTGAAGAGCAGCTACTGTTCATCTCAGTTTCCTAAAAAGAGTTGAACTAGATATGGCCCATGTGTAGGAAGCAGAGTTCTTTTGTTCTGAGCAAGCTCATTGTTCGGACCCCAAAGGAAACACGGTAGAGAAGAAGAGTGCCGTTTTCTCAAAATCAGAGTCTGTTTCTTGTAAGGCAAGCTAGCGTTTATTTCCCAGTTCTAAATGGAGTTGAATCACATGCAGTTTTTTGTCCTAGGAGCAAGATTTGTTTTCTGGTAAGACGAGTCACTATTGTGCTCCAATTGCCATACACAGTGCAAATAGCACTAGCGTCTGTTCCCAGCAAGTACAGTGTATTGGACTGAAAAGGAGCTACTGTTCTTGACAGTTTCCTAAGCAGAGTTGAACTAGATATGGGCCGTGTGTGTAGGAAGCACAGTTCTTTTTTTCTGAGCAAGCTCACTGTTCAGACGCCATAGGAAACACAGTAGAGTAGAAGTGTGCTCTTTTCTCAAAAGCAGAGTGTGTTTCTTGTAAGGCGAGCTAGTGTTTGTTTCCCAGTTAGAAATGGAGTTGAATCCCATGCAGTTTCTGGTCCTAGGAGCAAAAGTTGTTTTCTGGTAAAAAGAGTCACTATTGCGCTCCCATTGTCATACACAGAGCAAGTAGCACTCGCGTCTGTTCCCAGCAAGTACAGTGTATTGGACTGAATAGGAGCTACTGTTCTTGTCAGTTTCTTAAGCAAAATTGAACTAGATATGGCCGTGTGTGTAGGAAGCACACTTCTTTTGTTCTGAGCAAGCTCACTGTTCTGGCCATATAGGAAACACAGTAGAGTAGAAGAGAGCTCTTTTCTCAAAAGCAGAGTGTGTTTCTTGTAAGGTGACCTAGCGTTTGTTTCCCAGTCCTAAATGGAGTTGAATCACATGCAGTTTTTGGTCATACAAGCAAGAGTTGTTTTCTGGTAAGGAAAGTCACTATTGCGCTCCCTTTGCCATACACAGTGCAAATATTACTCACGTCTGTTCCAAGCAAATACAGTGTATTGGACTGAAGAGGAGCTACTGTTCTTGTCAGTTTCCTAAGCAGAATTGAACTAGATATGGCCCGTGTGTGTAGGAAGCACAGTTCTTTTGTTCTGAGCAAACTCACTCTTCTGGCCCTATAGAAAACACAGTAGAGTAGAAGAGTGCTCTTTTCTCAAAAGCAGAGTGTGTTTCTTGTAAGGCGAGGTAGCGTTTGTTTCCCAATCCTAAATGGACTTGATTCACAAGCAGTTTCTGGTCAAAGACCAAGAGTTGTTTTCTGGTAAGAAGAGTCACTATTACTCTCCCATTGTCATACACAGTGCAAACAGCACTGGCGTCTGTTCGCAGCAAGTACAGTGTATTGGACTGAACAGGATCTACTTTTCTTGTCAGTTTCCTAAGCAAAATTGAACTAGATATGGCCTGTGTGTGTAGGAAGCACAGTTTTTTTGTTCTGAGCAAGCTCACTGTTCTGGCCATATAGGAAACACAGTAGAGTAGAAGAGTGCTCTTTTCTCAAAAGCAGATTGTGTTTCTTGTAAGGTGAGATAGCGTTTGTTTCCCAGTCCTAAATGGAGTTGAATCCCATGCAGTTTCTGGTCCTACGAGCAAGAGTTGTTTTCTGGTAAGAAGAGTCACTGTTGCAGTCCCATTGTCATACACAGTGCAAATAGCACTGGCATCTGTTCCCAGCCTGTACAGTGTATTGGACTGAAGAGGATCTACTATTTTTTCAGTTTCCTAAGCAGAGTTGAACTAGATATGGCCCTTGCATGTAGGAAGCACAGTTCTTTTTTTCTGTACAAGCTCACTGTTCTGGCCATATAGGAAATACAGTAGAGTAGAAGAGTGCTCTTTTCTCAAAAGCAGAATGTGTTTCTTGTAAGGCAAGCTAGCGTTTATTTCCCAGTTTTAAATGGAGTTGAATCACATGCAGTTTTCGGTCCTACGAGCAAGAGTTGTTTTCTGGTAAGGAAAGTCACTATTGAGCTCACATTGCCATACACAGTGCAAATAGCACTCGCGTCTGTTCCCAGCAAGTACAGTGTATTGGACTGAAGAGGAGCTACTGTTCTTGTCAGTTTCCTAAGCAGAGTTGAACTAGATATGGCCTTGTGTATAGGAAGCACAGTACTTTTGTTCTGAGCAAGCTCACTGTTTGGAAACCATAGGAAACTCAGTAGAGTAGAAGAGTGCTCTTTTCTCAAAAGCAGAGTGTGTTTCTTGTAAGGCAAGCTAGCGTTTGTTTCCCAGTCCTAAATGGAGTTGAATCACATGCAGTTTTTGGTCCTGCGAGCAAGAGTTGTTTTCTGGTAAGGAAAGTCACTATTGCGCTCCCATTGCCACACACAGTGCAAATAGCACTCGCAGCTGTTCCCAGCAAGTACAGTGTATTGGACTGAAGAGGAGCTACTGTTCTTGTCAGTTTCCTAAGCAGCACTGAACTAGATATGGCCCGTGTGTGAAGGAAGCACAGTTCTTTTGTTCTGAGCAAGCTCACTGTACTGGCACTATAGGAAACACAGCAGAGTAGAAGAGTGCTCTTTTCTCAAAAGCAGAGTGTGTTTCTTGTAAGGCGTAGTAGCGTTTGTTTCCCAGTCCTAAATGGAGTTGAATCCCACGCAGTTTCTGTTCCTACGAGTAAGAGTTGTTTTCTGGTAAATAGAGACACTATTGTGCTCCCATTGTCATACACAGGGCAAATAGCACTGGCGTCTGTTCCCAGCATGTAGAGTGTATTGGACTGAAGAGGAGCTACTGTCATTGTCAGTTTCCTAAGCAGAATTGAACTGGATATGTCCATGTTTGTAGGAAGCACAGTTCTTTTGTTCTGAGCAAGCTTGCTGTACTGGCCCTATAGGAAACACAGTAGAGTAGAAGAGTGCTCTTTTCTCAAAAGCAGAGTGTGTTTCTCGTAAGGCGAGCTAGCGTTTGTTTCCCAGTCCTAAATGTAGTTGAATCACATGCAGTTTTTGGTCCTACAAGCAAGAGTTGTTTTCTGGTAAGGAAAGTCACTATTGCGCTCCCATTGCCATACACAGTGCAAATAGCACTCGCAGCTGTTCACAGCAAGTACAGTGTATTGGACTGAAGAGGAGCTACTGTTCTTGTCAGTTTCCTAAGCAGAGTTGAACTAGATATGGCCCGTGTGTGTAGGAAGCACAGTTCTTTTGATCTGAGCAAGCTCACTGTTCGGACCCCATAGGAAACACAGTAGAGTAGATGTGTGCCCTTTTCTCAAAAGCAGAGTGTGTTTCTTGTAAGGCGAGCTAGCGTTTGTTTCCCAGTCCTAAATGGAGTTGAATCACATGCAGTTTTTGGTCCTGCGAGCAAGAGTTGTTTTCTGGTAAGGAAAGTCACTATTGCGCTCCCATTGCCATACACAGTGCAAATAGCACTCGTGTTTGTTCCCAGCAAGTACAGTGTATTGGACTGAAGAGGAGTTACTGTTCTTGTCAGTTTCCTAAGCAGCACTGAACTAGATATGGCCCGTGTGTGAAGGAAGCACAGTTCTTTTGTTCTGAGCAAGCTCACTGTTCTGGCCACATAGGAAACACAGCAGAGTAGAAGAGTGCTCTTTTCTCAAAAGCAGAGTGTGTTTCTTGTAAGGCGTAGTAGCATTTGTTTCCCAGTCCTAAATGGAGTTGAATCCCATGCAGTTTCTGTTCCTACGAGTAAGAGTTGTTTTCTGGTAAATAGAGACACTATTGTGCTCCCATTGTCATACACAGGGCAAATAGCACTGGCGTCTGTTCCCAGCATGTAGAGTGTATTGGACTGAAGAGGAGCTACTGTCATTGTCAGTTTCCTAAGCAGAATTGAACTGGATATGTCCATGTGTGTAGGAAGCACAGTTCTTTTGTTCTGAGCAAGCTCGCTGTACTGGCCCTATAGGAAACACAGGAGAATAGAAGAGTGCTCTTTTCTCAAAAGCAGAGTGTGTTTCTTGTAAGGCGAGCTAGCGTTTGTTTCCCAGTCCTAAATGGAGTTGAATCACATGCAGTTTTTGGTCCTACGAGCAAGAGTTGTTTTCTGATAAGGAAAGTCACTATTGCGCTCCCATTGCCATACACAGTGCAAATAGCACTCGCAGCTGTTCCCAGCAAGTACAGTGTATTGGACTGAAGAGGAGCTACTGTTCTTGTCAGTTTCCTAAGCAGCACTGAACTAGATATGGCCCGTGTGTGTAGGAAGCACAGTTCTTTTGTTCTGAGCAAGCTCACTGTTCGGACCCCATAGGAAACACAGTAGAGTAGATGTGTGCCCTTTTCTCAAAAGCAGAGCGTGTTTCTTGTAAGGCGAGCTAGCGTTTTCTTCCCAGACCTAAATGGAGTTTAATCCCATGCAGTTTCTGGTCCTACGAGCAAGAGTTGTTTTCTGGTAAGAAGAGACACTATTGTGCTCCCATTGTCATACACAGGGCAAATAGCACTGGCGTCTGTTCCCAGCATGTACACTGTATTGTACTGAAGAGGAGCTACTTTTCTTGTCAGTTTCCTAAGCATAGTTGAACTAGATATGGCTGGTGTGTGTAGGAAGCACAGTTCTTTTGTTCTGAGCAAGCTCACTGTTCGGAACACTTAAGAAACACAGTAGAGTAGAAGAGTGCCCTTTTCTCAAAAGCAGAGTGTGTTTCTTGTAAGGCAAGCTAACGTTTGTTTCCCAGTCCTAAATAAAGTTGAGTCACTTGCAGTTTTTGGTCCTATGAGCAAGAGTTGTTTTATGGTAAGAATTGTCACTATTGCACTCCTATTGTCATACACAGGGCAAATAGCACTGGTGTCGGTTCCCAGCATGTACAGTGTATTGGACTGAAGAGTATCTACTGTTCTTGTCAGTTTCTTAAGCAGAATTGATCTAGATATGGTCGTGTGTGTGTAGGAAGCACAGTTCTTTTGTTCTTAGCAAGCTCACTGTTCTGGCCACATAGGAAACACAGTAGAGTAGAAGAGTGCTCTTTTCTCAAAAGCAGAGTGTGTTTCTTGTAAGGCAAGCTAGCGTTTGTTTCCCAGTCCTAAATGGAGTTGAATCACATGCAGTTTTTGGTCCTAGGAGCAAGAGTTGTTTTCTGGTAAGGAAAGTCACTATTGTGCTCCAATTGCCATACACAGTGCAAATAGCACTGGCGTCTGTTACCAGCAAGTACAGTGTATTGGACTGAAGAGAATCAACTGTTCTTCTAAGTTTCCTAAAAAGAGTTGAACTAGATATGGCCCGTGTGTGTAGGAAGCAAAGTTCTTTTGTTCTGAGCAAGCTCATTTTTCGGACCCCAAAGGAAACACAGTAGAGTAGAAGAGTGCCGTTTTCTCAAAATCAGAGTCTGTTTCTTGTAAGGCGAGCTTGCGTTTATTTCCAAGTTCTAAATGGAGTTGAATCACATGCAGTTTTCAGTCCTACGAGCAAGAGTTGTTTTCTGGTAAGGAAAGTCACTATTGAGCTCCCATTGCCACACACAGTGCAAATAGCACTCGTGTCTGTTCCCAGCAAGTACAGTGTATTGGACTGAAGAGGAGCTACTGTTCTTGTCAGTTTCCTAAGCAGCACTGAACTAGATATGGCCCGTGTGTGAAGGAAGCACAGTTCTTTTGTTCTGAGCAAGCTCACTGTACTGGCACTATAGGAAACACAGCAGAGTAGAAGAGTGCTCTTTTCTCAAAAGCAGAGTGTGTTTCTTGTAAGGCGTAGTAGCGTTTGTTTCCCAGTCCTGAATGGAGTTGAATCCCACGCAGTTTCTGTTCCTATGAGTAAGAGTTGTTTTCTGGTAAATAGAGACACTATTGTGCTCCCATTGTCATACACAGGGCAAATAGCACTGGCGTCTGTTCCCAGCATGTAGAGTGTATTGGACTGAAGAGGAGCTACTGTCATTGTCAGTTTCCTAAGCAGAATTGAACTGGATATGTCCATGTTTGTAGGAAGCACAGTTCTTTTGTTCTGAGCAAGCTCGCTGTACTGGCCCTATAGGAAACACAGTAGAGTAGAAGAGTGCCCTTTTCTCAAAAGCAGAGTGTGTTTCTCGTAAGGCGAGCTAGCGTTTGTTTCCCAGTCCTAAATGTAGTTGAATCACATGCAGTTTTTGGTCCTACAAGCAAGAGTTGTTTTCTGGTAAGGAAAGTCACTATTGCACTCCCATTGTCATACACATTACTGATAGCACTCGCGTCTGTTCCCAGCAAGTACAGTGTATTGGACTGAATAGGAGCTACTGTTGTTGTCAGTTTCCTAAGCAGAGTTGAACTAGATAGGGTCCGTGTGTGTAGGAAGCACAGTTTTTTGTTCTGAGCATGCTCACTGTTTGGACCCCATAGGAAACACAGTAGAGTAGAAGAGTGCTTTTTTTCTCAAAAGCAGAGTGTGTTTCTTGTAAGGCGAGCTATCGTTTGTTTCCCAGTCCTAAATGGAGTTGAATCACATGCAGTTTCTGGTCCTACGAGCAAGAGTTGTTTTCTGGTAAGAAGAGTCACTATTGTGCTGCCATTGCCATACACAGGACAAATAGCACTGGCGTCTGTTCCTAGCAAGTACAGTGTATTGGACTGAAGAGGAACTACTGTTCTTGTCAGGTTTATAAGCAGATTTGAACTAGATATGGCCGTGTGTGTAGGAAGCACAGTTTTTTTGTTCTGAGCAAGCTCACTCTTCGGACCCCATAGGAAACACAGTGGAGTAGAAGATTGCTCTTTTCTCTAAAGCAGAGTGTGTTTCTAGTAATGCGAACTAGCGTTTGTTTCCCAGTCCTAAATGGAGTTGAATCACAAGCAGTTTCTGATCCTACGAGCAATAGTTGTTTTCTGGTAAGGAAAGTAACTATTGCGCTCCCATTGCCATACACAGTGCAAATAGCACTCCCGTCTGTTCCCAGCAAGTATAGTGTTTTGGACTGAAGAGGAGCTACTGTTCTTGTCAGTTTCCTAAGCAGAGTTGAACTAGATATGGCCCGTGTGTGTAGGAAGCACAGTTCTTTTGTTCTGAGCAAGCTCACTGTTTTGGCCCTATATGAAACACAGTAGAGTAGAAGAGTGCTATTTTCTGAAAAGCAGAGTGTGTTTCTTGTAAGGCGAGCTAGTGTTTGTTTCCCAGTCCTAAATGGAGTTGAATCCCATGCAGTTTCTGGTCCTACGAGCAAGAGTTGTTTTCTGGTAAGGAAAGTCACTATTGCGTTCCCATTGCCATACACAGTGCAAATAGCACTCGCGTCTGTTCCCAGCAAGCACAGTGTATCGGACAGAGGAGGAGCTACTGTTCTTGTCAGTTTCCTAAGCAGAGTTGAACGAGATATGGCCCGTGTGTCTAGGAAGCACAATTCTTATGTTCTGAGCAAGCTCACTGTTCTGGCCCTATAGGAAACACATAGAGTAGAAGAGTGCTCTTTTCTCTAAAGCAGAGTGTGTTTCTTGTAAGGCGAGCTAGCGTTTGTTTCCCAGTCCTAAATGGAGTTGAATCAGATGCCTTTTTGGTCCTACGAGCAAGAGTTGTTTTGTGGTAAGAAGAGTCACTATTATGCTCCAATTGCCATACACAGTGCAAATAGCACTCGCGTCTGTTCCCAGCAAGTACGTGTAATGGACTGAATAGGAACTACTGTTCTTGTCAGTTTTCTAAGCAGAGTTGAACTAGATATGGTCCGTGTGTGTAGGAAGCACAGTTCTTTTGTTCTGAGCAAGCTCACTGTTCTGGCCCTATAGGAAACACAGTAGAGTAGAAGAGTGCTCTTTTCTCAAAAGCAGAGTGTGTTTCTTGTAAGGCGAGCTAGCATTTGTTTCCCAGTCCTAAATGGAGTTGAATGACATGCAGTTTCTGGTCCTACGAGCAAGAGTTGTTTTCTGGTAAGGAAGTCACTATTGCGCTCCGATGGTCATACACAGTGCAAATAGCAATCGAGTCTGTTCCCAGCATGTACAGTGTATCGGACTGAGGAGGAGCTACTGTTCTTGACAGTTTCCTAAGCAGAGTAGAACGAGATATGGCCCGTGTGTGTAGGAAGCAGAGTTCTTTTGTTCTGAGCAAGCTCACTGTTTGGACCCCGTAGGAAACACAGTAGAGAAGAAGAGTGCTCTTTTCTGAAAAGCAGAGTGTGTTTCTTGTAAAGCGAGCTAGAGTTTGTTTCCCAGTCCTAAATGGAGTTGAATCACATGCAGTTTCTGGTCCTACGAGCAAGAGTTGTTTTATGGTAAGAAGAGTCACTATTGCGCTGCCATTGCCATACACAGGACAAATAGCACTGGCGTCTGTTTCCAGCATGTACAGTGTATTGGACTGAAGAGGATCTTCTGTTCTTGTCAGTTTCCTAAGCAGAGTTGAACTAGATATGGCCCCGGTGTGTAGGAAGCACAGTTCTTTTGTTCTGAGCAAGCCCATTGTTCGGACCCCATAGGAAACACAGTAGAATAGAAGAGTGCCCTTTTCTCAAAAGCAGAGTGTGTTTCTTGTAAGACAAGCTAACGTTTGTTTCCCAGTCCTAAATAAAGTTGAGTCACTTGCAGTTTTTGGTCCTACGAGCAAGAGTTGTTTTATGGTAAGAATTGTCACTATTGTACTCCCATTGTCATACACAGGGCAAATAGCACTGGTGTCGATTACCAGCATGTACAGTGTATTGGACTGAAGAGTATCTACTGTTCTTGTCAGTTTCTTAAGCAGAATTGATCTAGATATGGCCGTGTGTGTAGGAAGCACAGTTCTTTTGTTCTGAGCAAGCTCACTGTTCTGGCCACATAGGAAACACAGTAGAGTAGAAGAGTGCTCTTTTCTCAAAAGCAGAGTGTGTTTCTTGTAAGGCAAGCTAGCGTTTGTTTCCCAGTCCTAAATGGAGTTGAATCACATGCAGTTTTTGTTCCTAGGAGCAAGAGTTGTTTTCTGGTAAGGAAAGTCACTATTGTGCTCCAATTGCCATACACAGTGCAAATAGCACTGGCGTCTGTTCCCAGCAAGTACAGTGTATTGGACTGAAGAGGAGCAACTGTTCTTCTAAGTTTCCTAAAAAGAGTTGAACTAGATATGGCCCGTGTGTGTAGAAAGCACAGTTCTTTTTTTCTGACCAAGCTCACTGTTCAGACGCCATAGGAAACACAGTTGAGTAGAAGAGTGCTCATTTCTCAAAAGCAGAGTGTGTTTCTTGTAAGGCGAGCTAGTGTTTGTTTCCCAGTAAGAAATGGAGTTGAATCCCATGCAGTTTCTGGTCCTACGAGCAAAAGTTGTTTTCTGGTAAAAAGAGTCACTATTGCGCTCCCATGGCCATACACAGTGCAAATAGCACACGCGTCTGTTCCCAGCAAGTACAGTGTATTGGACTGAATAGGAGCTACTGTTCTTGTCAGTTTCCTAAGCAGAATTGAACTAGATATGGCCGTGTGTGTAGGAAGCACACCTTTTTTGTTCTTAGCAAGCTCACTGTTCTGGCCATATAGGAAACACAATAGAGTAGAAGAGTGCTCTTTTCTCAAAAGCAGAGTGTGTTTCTTGTAAGGTGACCTAGCGTTTGTTGCCCAGTCCTAGATGGAGTTGTATCACATGCAGTTTTTGGTCATACAAGCAAGAGTTGTTTTCTGGTAAGGAAAGTCACTATTGCACTCCCATTGCCATACACATTACTAATAGCACTCGCGTCTGTTCCCAGCAAGTACAGTGTATTGGACTGAATAGGAGCTACTGTTGTTGTCAGTTTCCTAAGCAGAGTTGAACTAGATAGGGTCCGTGTGTGTAGGAAGCACAGTTTTTTTTTCTGAGCATGCTCACTCTTTGGACCCCATAGGAAACACAGTAGAGTAGAAGAGTGCTTTTTTCTCAAAAGCAGAGTGTGTTTCTTGTAAGGCGAGCTATCGTTTGTTTCCCAGTCCTAAATGGATTTGAATCACATGCAGTTTCTGGTCCTACGAGCAAGAGTTGTTTTATGGTAAGAAGAGTCACTATTGCGCTGCCATTGCCATACACAGGACAAATAGCACTGGCGTCTGTTTCCAGCATGTACAGTGTATTGGACTGAAGAGGATCTACTGTTGTTGTCAGTTTCCTAAGCAGACTTGAACTAGGTATGGCCGTGTGTGTAGGAAGCACAGTTCTTTTGTTCTGAGCAAGCTCACTGTTTGGACCCGTAGGAAACACAGTAGAGTAGAAGAGTGCTCTTTTCTCAAAAGCAGAGTGTGTTTCTTGTAAGGCGAGCTAGCGTTTGTTTCCCAGTCCTAAATGGAGTTGAATCCCATGCAGTTTCTGTTCCTACGAGCAAGAGTTGTTTCCTGTAAGAAGAGTCACTCTTGCGATTCCTTTGCCATACACAGTGCAAATAGCACTGGCGTCTGTTCCCAGCAAGTAAAGTGTATTGGACAGAAGAGGTGGTACTGTTCTTGTCAGTTTCCTAAGCGGAGTTGAACTAGATATGGCCCGTGTGTGTAGGAAGCACAGTTCTCTTGTTGTGAGCAAGCTCACTGTTCTGGCCCTATAGGAAACACAGTAGAGTAGATGAGTGCTCTTTTCTCTAAAGCAGAGTGTGTTTCTTGTAAGGCGAGCTCCCGTTTGTTTCCCAGTCCTAAATGGAGTTGAATCACATGCAGTTTCTGGTCCTACGAGCAAGAGTTGTTTTCTGGTAAAAAGAGTCACTATTGCGCTCCAAATGCCATACAAAGTGCAAATAGCACTCGCGTCTGTTCCCAGCAAGTACAGTGTATTGGACTGAATAGGTGCTACTGTTCTTGTCAGTTTCCTAAGCAGAGTTGAACTAGATATGATCTATGTGTGTAAGAAGCACAGCTCTTTTGTTCTGAGCAAGCTCACTGTTCTGACCCCATAGGAAACACAGTAGAATAGAACAGTGCTCTTTTCTCAAAAGCAGAGTGTGTTTCTTGTAAGGCAAGCTAGTGTTTATTTCCCAGTTCTAAATGGAGTTGAATCACGCGCAGTTTTCGGTCCTACGAGCAAGAGTTGTTTTCTGGTAAGGAAAGTCACTATTGAGCTCACATTGCAATACACAGTGCAAATAGCACTCGCATCTGTTCCCAGCAAGTACAGTGTATTGTGCTGAAGAGGAGCTACTTTTCTTGTAAGTTTTTTAAGCAGAGTTGAACTAGATATGGCCCGTGTGTGTAGGAAGCACAGTTCTTTTGTTCTGAACAAGCTCACTGTTCGGAACACTTAGGAAACACAGTAGAGTAGAAGAGTGCTCTTTTCTCAATAGCAGATTGTGTTTCTTGTAAGGCGAGATAGCGTTTGTTTCCCATTCCTAAATGGAGTTGAATCCCATGCAGTTTCTGGTCCTACGAGCAAGAGTTGTTTTCTGGTAAGAAGAGTCACTGTTGCGGTCCCATTGTCATACACAGTGCAAATAGCACTGGCATCTGTTCCCAGCATGTACAGTGTATTGGACTGAAGAGGATCTACAGTTCTTGTCAGTTTCCTAAGCAGAGTTGAACAAGATATGGCCCGTGTGTGTAGGAAGCACAGTTCTTTTTTTCTGAGCAAGCTTACTGTTCGACACCATAGGAAACACAGTTGAGTAGAAGAGTGCTCTTTTCTCAAAAGCAGAGTGTGTTTCTTGTTAGGCGAGCTAATGTTTGTTTCTCAGTCAGAAATTGAGTTGAATCCCATGCAGTTTCTGGTCCTACGAGCAAGAGTTGTTTTCTGGTAAGAAGAGTCACTATTGTGCTCCCATTGTCATACACAGTGCAAATAGCACTCGCGTCTGTTCTAAGCAAGTACAGTGTATTGGACTGAAGAGGAGCTACTGTTCTTGTCAGTTTCCTAAGCAGAGTTGAACTAGATATGGCCATGTGTGTAGGAAGCACAGTACTTTTGTTCTGAGCAAGCTCACTGTTCGGATCCCATAGGAAACACAGTAGAGTAGAAGAGTGCCGTTTTCTCAAAAGCAGAGAGTGTTTCTTGTAAGGCAAGCTAGCATTTGCTTTCCAGTCAGAAATGGAGTTGAATCACATGCAGTTTCTGGTCCTACGAGCAAGAGTTGTTTTCTGGTAAGAAGAGTCACTATTGAGCTCCCATTGCCATACACAGTGCAAATAGCACTCGCGTCTGTTCCCAGCAAGTACAGTGTATTGGACTAAAGAGGATCCTCTGTTCTAGTCAGTTTCCTAAGCAGAGTTGAACTAGATATGGCCCCGGTGTGTAGGAAAAACAGTTCTTTTGTTCTGATCAAGCTCACTGTTCGGACCCCATAGGAAACACAGTAGAGTAGAAGAGTGCCCTTTTCTCAAAAGCAGAGTGTGTTTCTTGTAAGGCGAGCTAGCATTTGTTTCCCAGTCCTAAATGGAGTTGAATCACATGCAGTTTTTGGTCTTACGAGCAAGAGTTGTTTTCTGGTAAGGAAAGTCACTATAGCGCTCCCATTGCCATACACAGTGCAAATAGCACTCGCGTCTGTTCCCAGCAAGTACAGTGTATTGGACTGAAGAGGAGCTACTGTTCTTGTCAGTTTCCTAAGCATAGTTGAACTAGATATGGCCCCTGTGTGTAGGAAGCACAGTTCTTTTGTTCTGAGCAAGCTCACTGTTCGGAACCCATGGGAAACACAGTAGAGTAGAGGAGTGCTCTTTTCTCAAAAGCAGAGTGTGTTTCTTGTAAGACAAGCTAACGTTTGTTTCCCAGTCCTAAATAAAGTTGAGTCACTTGCAGTTTTTGGTCCTATTAGCAAGAATTGTTTCATGGTAAGAATTGTTACTATTGCACTCCCATTGTCATACACAGGGCAAATAGCACTGGTGTCGGTTCCCAGCATGTACAGTGTATTGGACTGAAGAGTATCTACTGTTCTAGTCAGTTTCTTAAGCAGAATTGATCTAGTTATGGCCATGTGTGTAGGAAGCACAGTTCTTTTGTTCTGAGCAAGCTCACTGTTTGGACCCCATAGGAAACACAGCAGAGTAGAAGAGTGCTCTTTTCTCTAAAGCAGAGTGTGTTTCTTGTAAGGCGAGCTAGTGTTTGTTTCCCAGTCCTAAATGGAGTTGAATCCCATGCAGTTTTTGTTCCTAGGAGCAAGAGTTGTTTTCTGGTAAGGAAAGTCACTATTGCGCTCCCATTTCCATACAAAGTGCAAATAGCACTCGCGTCTATTCCCAGCAAGTACAGTGTATTGGACTGAAGAGGAGCTACTGTTCTTGTCAGTTCCTAAGCAGAGTTGAACTAGATATGGCCCGTGTGTGTAGGAAGCACAGTTCTTTTGTTCTGAGCAAGCTCACTGTTCTGGCCCTATGGGAAACACAGTAGAGTAGAAGAGTGCTCTTTTCTCAAAAGCCTAGTGTGTTTCTTGTAAGGCGAGGTAGCGTTTGTTTCCCAGTCCTAAATGGAGTTGAATCCCATGCAGTTTCTGGTCCTAAGAGCAAGAGTTGTTTTCTGGTAAGAAGAGACACTATTGTGCTCCCATTGTCATACACAGGGCAAATAGCACTGGCGTCTGTTCCCAGCATGTCGAGTGTATTGGACTGAAGAGGAGCTACTGTTCTTTTCAGATTCCTAAGCAGAATTGACCTGGATATGGCCATGTGTGTAGGAAGCACACTTCTTTTGTTCTGAGCAAGCTCGCTGTACTGGCCCTATAGGAAACACAGTAGAGTAGAAGAGTGCTCTTTTCTCAAAAGGAGAGTGTGTTTCTTGTAAGGCGTGCTAGCGTTTGTTTCCCAGTCCTAAATGGAGTTGAATCACATGCAGTTTTTGGTCCTACGAGCATAGTTGTTTTCTGGTGAGGAAAGTCACTATTGCGCTCCCATTGCCATACACAGTACAAATAGCACTCGCGTCTGTTCCCAGGAAGTACAGTGTATTGGACTGAAGAGGAGCTACTGTTCTGGTCAGTTTCCTAAGCAGAGTTGAACTATATATGGCCCGTGTGTGTAGGAAGCACAGTTCTTTTGTACTGAGCAAGCTCACTGTTCGGACACCATAGGAAACACAGTAGAGTAGAAGTGTGCCCTTTTCTCAAAAGCAGAGCGTGTTTCTTGAAAGGCGAGCTAGCGTTTGTTTCCCAGTCCTAAGTGGAGTTGAATCACATGCAGTTTCTGGTCCTACGAGCAAGAGTTGTTTTCTGGTAAGGAGAGACACTATTGTGCTCCCATTGCTGTACACAGTGGAAATAGCACTGGCGTCTGTTCCCAGCAAGTACAGTGTATTGGACTGAAAAGGAGCTACTGTTCTTGACAGTTTCCTAAGCAGAGTTGAACTAGATATGGTCCGTGTGTGTAGGAAGCACAGTTCTTTTTTTCTGAGCAAGCTCACTGTTCAGATGCCATAGGAAACACAGTAGAGTAGAAGTGTGCTCTTTTCTCAAAAGCAGAGTGTGTTTCTTGTAAGGCGAGCTAGTGTTTGTTTCCCAGTTAGAAATGGAGTTGAATCCCATGCAGTTTCTGGTCCTAGGAGCAAAAGTTGTTTTCTGGTAAAAAGAGTCACTATTGCGCTCCCATTGTCATACACAGAGCAAGTAGCACTCGCGTCTGTTCCCAGCAAGTACAGTGTATTGGACTGAATAGGAGCTACTGTTCTTGTCAGTTTCCTAAGCAAAATTGAACTAGATATGGCCGTGTGTGTAGGAAGCACACTTCTTTTGTTCTGAGCAAGTTCACTGTTCTGGCCATATAGGAAACACAGTAGAGTAGAAGAGAGCTCTTTTCTCAAAAGCAGAGTGTGTTTCTTGTAAGGTGACCTAGCGTTTGTTTCCCAGTCCTAAATGGAGTTGAATCACATGCAGTTTTTGGTCATACAAGCAAGAGTTGTTTTCTGGTAAGGAAAGTCACTATTGCGCTCCCTTTGCCATACACAGTGCAAATATCACTCACGTCTGTTCCCAGCAAGTACAGTGTATTGGACTGAAGAGGAGCTACTGTTCTTGTCAGTTTCCTAAGCAGAATTGAACTAGATATGGCCGTGTGTGTAGGAAGCACAGTTCTTTTGTTCTGAGCAAACTCACTCTTCTGGCCCTATAGAAAACACAGTAGAGTAGAAGAGTGCTCTTTTCTCAAAAGCAGAGTGTGTTTCTTGTAAGGCGAGGTAGTGTTTGTTTCCCAATCCTAAATGGACTTGATTCACAAGCAGTTTCTGGTCCTAAGACCAAGAGTTGTTTTCTGGTAAGAAGAGTCACTATTACTCCCCCATTGTCATACACAGTGCAAACAGCACTGGCGTCTGTTCGCAGCAAGTACAGTGTATTGGACTGAACAGGATCTACTTTTCTTGTCAGTTTCCTAAGCAGAATTGAACTAGATATGGCCCGTGTGTGTAGGAAGCACAGTTTTTTTGTTCTGAGCAAGCTCACTGTTCTGGCCAAATAGGAAACACAGTAGAGTAGAAGAGTGCTCTTTTCTCAAAAGCAGAGCGTGTTTCTTGTAAGGCGAGCTAGCGTTTGTTTCCCAGTCCTAAGTGGAGTTGAATCACATGCAATTTCTGGTCCTATGAGCAAGAGTTGTTTTCTGGTAAGGAGAGACACTATTGTGCTCCCATTGCTGTACAGAGTGCAAATAGCACTCGCGTCTGTTCCCAGCAAGTACAGTGTACTGTACTGAAGAGGAGCTACTTTTCTTGTCAGTTTCCTAGGAAGAGTTGAACTAGATATGGACCGTGTGTGTAGGAAGCACAGTTCTTTTTTTCTGAGCAAGCTCACTGTTCGGAACACTTAGGAAACACAGTAGAGTAGAAGAGTGCTCTTTTCTCAAAAGCAGATTGTGTTTCTTGTAAGGTGAGATAGCGTTTGTTTCCCAGTCCTAAATGGAGTTGAATCCCATGCAGTTTCTGGTCCTACGAGCAAGAGTTGTTTTCTGGTAAGAAGAGTCACTGTTGCAGTCCCATTGTCATACACAGTGCAAATAGCACTGGCATCTTTTCCCAGCCTGTACAGTGTATTGGACTGAAGAGGATCTACTATTTTTCCAGTTTCCTAAGCAGAGTTGAACTAGATATGGCCCGTGCATGTAGGAAGCACAGTTCTTTTTTTCTGAGCAAGCTCACTGTTCTGGCCATATAGGAAATACAGTAGAGTAGAAGAGTGCTCTTTTCTCAAAAGCAGAATGTGTTTCTTGTAAGGCAAGCTAGCGTTTATTTCCCAGTTCTAAATGGAGTTGAATCACATGCAGTTTTCGGTCCTACGAGCAAGAGTTGTTTTCTGGTAAGGAAAGTCACTATTGAGCTCACATTGCCATACACAGTGCAAATAGCACTCGCGTCTGTTCCAGCAAGTACAGTGTATTGGACTGAAGAGGAGCTACTGTCTTGTCAGTTTCCTAAGCAGAGTTGAACTAGATATGGCCTTGTGTATAGGAAGCACAGTACTTTTGTTCTGAGCAAAGCTCACTGTTTGGAAACCATAGGAAACTCAGTAGAGTAGAAGAGTGCTCTTTTCTCAAAAGCAGAGTGTGTTTCTTGTAAGGCAAGCTAACGTTTGTTTCCAGTCCTAAATAAGTTGAGTCACTTGCAGTTTTTGGTCCTATGAGCAAGAGTTGTTTTATGGTAAGAATTGTCACTATTGCCCTCCCCTTGTCATACACAGGGCAAATAGCACTGGTGTCGGTTCCCAGCATGTACAGTGTATTGGACTGAAGAGTATCTACTGTTCTTGTCAGTTTCTTAAGCAGAATTGATCTAGATATGGTCGTGTGTGTAGGAAGCACAGTTCTTTTGTTCTGAGCAAGCTCACTGCTCTGGCCACATAGGAAACACAGTAGAGTAGAAGAGAGTGCTCTTTTCTCAAAAGCAGAGTGTGTTTCTTGTAAGGCGAGCTAGCGTTTGTTTCCCAGTTCTAAATGGAGTTGAATCACATGCAGTTTTTGGCCCTGTGAGCAAGAGTTGTTTTCTGGTAAGGAAAGTCACTATTGCGCTCCCATTGCCATACACAGTGCAAATAGCACTCGTGTCTGTTCCCAGCAAGTACAGTATATTGGACTGAAGAGGAGTTACTGTTCTTGTCAGTTTCCTAAGCAGCACTGAACTAGATATGGCCCGTGTGCGAAGGAAGCACAGTTCTTTTGTTTCTGAGCAAGCTCACTGTTCTGGCCACATAGGAAACACAGCAGAGTAGAAGAGTGCTCTTTTCTCAAAAGCAGAGTGTGTTTCTTGTAAGGCGAGCTAGCGTTTGTTTCCCAGTCCTAAATGGAGTTGAATCACATGCAGTTTTTGGTCCTACGAGGCAAAGAGTTGTTTTCTGTAAGGAAAGTCACTATTGCGCTCCCATTGCCATACACAGTGCAAATAGCACTCGCAGCTGTTCCCAGCAAGTACAGTGTATTGGACTGAAGAGGAGCTACTGTTCTTGTCAGTTTCCTAAGCAGAGTTGAACTAGATATGGCCCGTGTGTGTAGGAAGCACAGTTTTTTTGTTCTGAGCAAGCTCACTGTTCGGACCCCATAGGAAACACAGTAGAGTAGATGTGTGCCCTTTTCTCAAAAGCAGAGCGTGTTTCTTGTAAGGCGAGCTAGCGTTTGTTTCCCAGTCCCTAAATGGAGTTGATCACATGCAGTTTTTGGTCCTACGAGCAAGAGTTGTTTTCTGGTAAGGAAGTCACTATTGCGCTCCGATGGTCATACACAGTGCAAATAGCAATCGAGTCTGTTCCCAGCATGTACAGTGTATCGGACTGAGGAGGAGCTACTGTTCTTGACAGTTTCCTAAGGAGAGTAGAACGAGATATGGCCCGTGTGTGTAGGAAGCAGAGTTCTTTTGTTCTGAGCAAGCTCACTGTTTGGACCCCGTAGGAAACACAGTAGAGAAGAAGAGTGCTCTTTTCTGAAAAGCAGAGTGTGTTTCTTGTAAAGCGAGCTAGAGTTTGTTTCCCAGTCCTAAATGGAGTTGAATCACATGCAGTTTCTGGTCCTACGAGCAAGAGTTGTTTTATGGTAAGAAGAGTCACTATTGCGCTGCCATTGCCATACACAGGACAAATAGCACTGGCGTCTGTTTCCAGCATGTACAGTGTATTGGACTGAAGAGGATCTTCTGTTCTTGTCAGTTTCCTAAGCAGAGTTGAACTAGATATGGCCCCGGTGTGTAGGAAGCACAGTTCTTTTGTTCTGAGCAAGCCCATTGTTCGGACCCCATAGGAAACACAGTAGAATAGAAGAGTGCCCTTTTCTCAAAAGCAGAGTGTGTTTCTTGTAAGACAAGCTAACGTTTGTTTCCCAGTCCTAAATAAAGTTGAGTCACTTGCAGTTTTTGGTCCTACGAGCAAGAGTTGTTTTATGGTAAGAATTGTCACTATTGTACTCCCATTGTCATACACAGGGCAAATAGCACTGGTGTCGATTACCAGCATGTACAGTGTATTGGACTGAAGAGTATCTACTGTTCTTGTCAGTTTCTTAAGCAGAATTGATCTAGATATGGCCGTGTGTGTAGGAAGCACAGTTCTTTTGTTCTGAGCAAGCTCACTGTTCTGGCCACATAGGAAACACAGTAGAGTAGAAGAGTGCTCTTTTCTCAAAAGCAGAGTGTGTTTCTTGTAAGGCAAGCTAGCGTTTGTTTCCCAGTCCTAAATGGAGTTGAATCACATGCAGTTTTTGTTCCTAGGAGCAAGAGTTGTTTTCTGGTAAGGAAAGTCACTATTGTGCTCCAATTGCCATACACAGTGCAAATAGCACTGGCGTCTGTTCCCAGCAAGTACAGTGTATTGGACTGAAGAGGAGCAACTGTTCTTCTAAGTTTCCTAAAAAGAGTTGAACTAGATATGGCCCGTGTGTGTAGAAAGCACAGTTCTTTTTTTCTGACCAAGCTCACTGTTCAGACGCCATAGGAAACACAGTTGAGTAGAAGAGTGCTCATTTCTCAAAAGCAGAGTGTGTTTCTTGTAAGGCGAGCTAGTGTTTGTTTCCCAGTAAGAAATGGAGTTGAATCCCATGCAGTTTCTGGTCCTACGAGCAAAAGTTGTTTTCTGGTAAAAAGAGTCACTATTGCGCTCCCATGGCCATACACAGTGCAAATAGCACACGCGTCTGTTCCCAGCAAGTACAGTGTATTGGACTGAATAGGAGCTACTGTTCTTGTCAGTTTCCTAAGCAGAATTGAACTAGATATGGCCGTGTGTGTAGGAAGCACACCTTTTTTGTTCTTAGCAAGCTCACTGTTCTGGCCATATAGGAAACACAATAGAGTAGAAGAGTGCTCTTTTCTCAAAAGCAGAGTGTGTTTCTTGTAAGGTGACCT
>NW_026735611.1:0-114000 GCF_949786415.1 Peromyscus eremicus | reverse complement strand
AAAAGCAGAGTGTGTTTTTTGTAAGGCGAGCTAGCGTTTGTTTCCCAGTCCTAAATGGAGTTGAATCACATGCAGTTTTTGGACCTACGACCAAGAGTTTTTTCTGGTAAAGAAAGTCTCTATTGTGCTCCCATTTACATACACAGTGCAAATAGCACTCGCGTCTGTTCCCAGCAAGTATAGTGTATTGGACTGAAGCGGAGCTACTGTTCTTGTCAGTTTCCTAAGCAGAGTTGAACTAGATATGGCCCGTGTGTGTAGGAAGCACAGTTCTTTTGTTCTGAGCAAGCTCACTGTTCGGACCCCATAGGAAAAACAGTAGAGTAGAAGAGTGCTCTTTTCTCAAATCAGAGTGTGTTTCTTGTAAGGCGAGCTAGCGTTTGTATCCCAGTCCTAAATGGAGTTGAATCACATGCAGTTTCTTGTCCTACGAGCAAGAGTTGTTTTCTGGTAAGAAGAGTCACTATTGTGCTCCCATTGTCATACACAGGGCAAATAGTACTGGCGTCTATTCCCAGCATGTACAGTGTAATGTACTGAAGAGGATCTAATGTTCTTGTCAGTTTCCTAAGCAGAGTTGAACTAGATATAGCCGTATTTGTAGGAAGCACAGTTCTTTTGTTCTGAGCAAACTCACTGTTCTGGCCTTATAGGAAACACAGTAGAGTAGAAGAGTGCTCTTTTCTCATAAGCAGAGTGTGTTTCTTGTAAGGCGAGGTAGCATTTGTTTCCCAGTCCTAAATGGAGTTGAATCACATGCAATTTTTGGTCCTACGAGCAAGAGTTGTTTTCTGGTAAGAAGAGTCACTATTGCGCTCCCATTGTCATACACAGGGCAAATAGCACTGGCGTCTGTTCCCAGCATATACAGTGTATTGGACTGAAGAGGATCTACTGTTCTTGTCAGTTTCCTAAGCAGAATTGTACTAGATATAGCCATATTTGAAGGAAGCACAGTTCTTTTGTTCTGAGCAAACTCACTGTTCTGGCCCTATAGGAAACACCGTAGAGTAGAAGAGTGCTCTTTTCTCAAAAGCAGAGTGTGTTTCTTGTAAGGCGAGCTAGTGTTTGTTTCCCAGTCAGAAATGGAGTTGAATCCCATGCAGTTTCTGGTCCTACGAGCAAGAGGTGTTTTCTGGTAAGGAAAGTCACTATTGCGCTCCCATTTACATACACAGTGCAAAGAGCACTCGCGTCTGTTCCCAGCAAGTACAGTGTATTGGACTGAATAGGAGCTACTGTTCTTGTCAGTTTCCTAAGCAGAGTTGAACTACATATGGTCCGTGTGTGTAGGAAGCACAGTTCTTTTGGTCTGAGCAAGCTCACTCTTAGGACCCCAAAGGAAACACAGTACAGTAGAAGAGTGCTCTTTTCTCAAAAGCAGAGTGTGTTTCTTCTAAGGCGAGCTAGCGTTTGTTTCCCAGTCCTAAATGGAGCTGAATCACATGCAGTTTCTGGTCCTACGAGCAAGAGTTGTTTTCTTGTAAGGAAAGTCACTATTGCACTCCCATTTCCATACACAGTGCAAATAGCACTCGCGTCTGTTCCCAGCAAGGACAGTGTATTGGACTGAAGAGGAGCTACTGTTCTTGTGAGTTTCCTAAGCAGAGTTGAACTAGATATGGCCCGTGTATGTAGGAAGCACTGTTTTTTTGTTCTGAGCAAGCTCAATGTTCGGACCCCATAGGAAACACAGTAGAGTAGAAGAGTGCTCTTTTCTCAAAAGCAGAGTGTGTTTCTTGAAAGGCGAGCTAGCGTTCGTTTCCCAGTCCTAAATGGAGTTGAATCACATGCAGTTTCTTGTCCTACGAGCAAGAGTTGTTTTGTGGTAATAAGAGACACTATTGTGCTCCCATTGTCATACACAGGGCAAATAGCAGTGGTGTCTGTTCCCAGAATTTACAGTGTATTGCACTGAACAGGAGATACTATTCTTTTCAGTTTCCTAAGCAGAATTGAACTAGATATGGCATTATTTGTATGAAGCACAGTTCTTTTGTTCTGAGCAATCTCACTGTTCTGGCCCTATAGGAAACACAGTAGAGTAGAAGAGTGCTCTTTTCTCAAAAGCAGAGTGTGTTTCTTGTAGGGCGAGCTAGCATTTGTTTCCCAGTCCTAAAAGGATTTGAATCACATGCAGTTTTTGGTCTTACGAGCAAGAGTTGTTTTCTGGTAAGGAAAGTCACTATTGAGCTCCCATTTCCATACTCAGTGCAAATAGCACTCGCGTCTGTTCCCAGCAAGTACAGTGTATTGGACTGAAGCGGAGCTTTGTTCTTGTCAGTTTCCTAAGCAGAGTTGAACTAGATATGGCCCCTGTGTGTAGGAAGCACAGTTCTTTTGTTCTGAGCAAGCTCACTATTCGGACCCCATAGGAAACAAATTAGAGTAGAAGAGTGCTCTTTTCTCAAAAGGAGAGTATGTTTCTTGTAACGCGAGATAGTGTTTGTTTTCCAGTCAAAAATGGAGTTGAATCCCATGCAGTTTCTGGTCCTACGAACAAGAGTTGTTTTCTGGTAAGAAGAGTCACTATTGCGCTCCCATTGTCGTACACAGGGCAAATAGCACTGGCGTCTGTTCCCAGCAAGTACAGTGTATTGGACTGAAGTGGAGCTACTGTTCTTGTCAGTTTCCTAAGCAGAGTTGAACTAGATATGGCCCCTGTGTGTAGGAAGCACAGTTCTTTTGTTCTGAGCAAGCTCACTGTTCGGACCCCATAGAAAAGACATTAGAGTAGAAGAGTGCTCTTTTATGAAAAGCAGAGTGTGTTTCTTATAAGGCGAGCTAGTGTTTGTTTCCCAGTCAGAAATGGAGTTGAATCCCATGCAAGTTCTGGTCCTATGAGCAAGAGGTGTTTTCTGATAAGAAGAGTCACTATTGCGCTCCTATTGCCATACACAGTGCAAGTAGCACTCGCGTCTGTTCCCAGCTAGTACAGTGTATTGGACTGAAGAGGAGCTACTGTTCTTGTCAGTTTCCTAAGCAGAGTTGAACTAGATATGACCCGTGTGTGTAGGAAGCACAGTTCTTTTTTTCTGAGCAAGCTCACTGTTTGGACCCCATAGAAAACACAGTGGAGTAGATGTGTGCCCTATTCTCAAAAGCAGAGCGTGTTTCTTGTAAGGCGAGCTAGCGTTTGTTTCCCAGTCCTAAGTGGATTGAATCAAATGCAGTTTCTGGTCCTAAGAGCAAGAGTTGTTTTCTGGTAAGAAGATTCACTATTGTGCACTTATTGCTGTATACAGTGCAAATAGCACTCGCGTCTTTTCCCAGCAAGTACAGTGTATTGGACTGAAGATGAGCAACTGTTCTTGTCAGTTTCTAAGCAGAGTTGAACTAGATATGGCCCGTGTGTGTAGGAAGCACAGTTCTTTTATTCTGAGCAAGCTCACTGTTTGGACCCCATAGGAAACACAGTAGAGTAGAAGTGTGCTCTTTTCTCAAAAGCAGAGTGTGTTTCTTATAAGCGAGCCAGCGTTTGTTTCCCAGTCCTAAATGGAGTTGAGTCACATGCAGTTTTTGGTCCTACGAGCAAGAGTTGTTTTCTGGTAAGAAGAGTCGCTTTTGTGCTCCCATTGTCATACACAGGGCAAATAGCACTGGCGTCTGTTCACAGCATGTACAGTGTATTGGATTGAAGAGGATCTACTGTTCTTGTCAGGTTCCTAAGCAGAGATGAACTAGATATGTCCCGTGTGTGTAGGAAGCACAGTTTTTTTTGTTCTCAGCAAGATCACTGTTCTGGCCCTATAGGAAACACAGAAGAGTAGAAGAGTGCTCTTTTCTCAAAAGCAGAGTGTGTTTCTTGTAAGGCGAGCTAGCGTTTATTTCCCAGTTCTCAATGTAGTTGAATCACATGCAGTTTTTGGTCCTATGAGCAAAAGTTTTCTGGTAAGGAATGTCACTATTGCGCTCCCATTGCCATACACAGTGCAAATTGCACTCGTGTCTGTTCCCAGCAAGTACAGTGTATTGGACTGAAGAGGTGCTACTTTTCTTCTCAGTTTCCTAAGCAGAGTTGAACTAGTTTGGCCCGTGTGTGTAGGAAGCACAGTTCTTTTGATCTGAGAAAGCTCACTCTTCTGGCCCTATAGGAAACACAGTAGAGTAGAAGAGTGCTCTTTTCTCAAAAGCAGAGTCTGTTTCTTGTAAGGCAAGCTAGTGTTTGTTTTCCAGTCAGAAATGGAGTTGAATCACATGCATATTCTGGTCGTACGAGCAAGAGTTGTTTTCTGTAAAGAAGAGTCACTATTGCGCTCCAATTTACATACACAGGGCAAATAGCACTGGCATCTGTTCGCAGCAAGTACAGTGTATTGGACTGAAGAGGAGCTACTGTTCTTGTCAATTTCCTAAGCAGAGATGAACTAGATATGGCCCCTGTGTGTAGGAAGCACAGTTCTTTTTTTCTGAGCATATTCACTGTCCTGGCCCTATAGGAAACAAAGTAGAGTAGAAGAGTGCTCTTTTCTCAAAAGCAGAGTGTGTTTCTTGTATGGCGAGCTAGCGTTTGTTTCCCAGTCCTAAATGGAGTTGAATCACATGCAGTTTTTGGTCCTACCAGCAAGAGTTGTTTGTTAGTAAGGAAAGTCACTATTGTGCTCCCTTTGCCATAGACAGTGCAAATAGCACTCGCGTCTGTTTCCAGCAAGTACAGTGTATTGGACTGAAGAGGATCTACTGTTCTTGTCAGTTTCCTAAGCAGAGTTGAACTAGATATGGCCCATGTGTAGGAAGCACAGTTCTTTTGTTCTGAGCAAGCTCAGTGTTCGGAACCCATAGGAAACACAGTAGAGTAGAAGAGTGCTCTTTTTTCAAAAGCAGAGTGTGTTTCTTTAAATGCGAGCTAGTGTTTGTTTCCCAGTCAGAAATGGAGTTGAATCCCATGCAGTTTCTGGTCCTACGAGGAAGAGTTGTTTTCTGGTAAGAAGAGTCACTATTGCGCTCCCATTGTCATACACCGGGTAAATAGCACTGGAATCTGTTCCCAGCATGTACTCTGTATTGGACTGAAGAGGATCTACTGTTCTTGTCAGGTTCCTAAGCAGAGTTGAACTAGATATGGCCCCTGTGTGTAGGAAGCACAGTTCTTTTGTTCTGAGCAACCTGACTGTTCTGGGCCTAAAGGAAACACAGTAGAGTAGAAGAGTGCTCTTTTCTCAAAAGCAGAGTGTGTTTCTTGTAAGGCGAGCTAGCGTTTGTTTCCCAGTCCTAAATGGAGTTGAGTTTCATGCAGTTTCTGGTCCTACGAGCAAGAGTTATTTTCTGGTAAGAAGAGTCACTATTGCGCTCCCATTGTCATACACACGGCAAATAGCATTGTTGTCGGTTCCCAGCATGTACAGTGTAATGGACTGAAGAGAATCCACTGTTCTTGTCAGGTTCCTAACAGAATTGAACTAGATATGGCCGTGTGTGTAGGAAGCACAGTTCTTTTGTTCTGAGAAAGCTCAATGTTCGGACCCCATAGGAAACACAATAGAGTAGAAGAGTGCACTTTTCTCAAAAGCAGAGTGTGTTTCTTGTAAGGCGAGCTAGCATTTGTTTCCCAGTCCTAAATGGAGTTGAATCACATGCAGTTTCTGGTCCTACGAGCAAGAGTAGTTTTCTGATAAGAAGAGTCACTGTTGTGCTCCCATTGCCATACACAGTGCAAATAGCACTCGCATCTGTTCCCAGCAAGTACAGTGTATTGGACTGAAGAGGAGCTACTGTTCTTCTCAGTTTCCTAAGAGGAGTTGAACTAGATATGGCCCGTGTGTATAAGAAGTACAGTTCTTTTGTTCTGAGAAAGCTCACTGTGCGACACCATAGGAACCACAGTAGAGTAGAAGAGTGCTCTTTTCTCAAAAGCAGACTGTGTTTCTTGAAAGGCGAGCTAGTGTTTGTTTTCCAGTCAGAAATGGAGTTGAATCACATGCAGATTCTGGTCGTATGAGCAAGAGTTGTTTTCTGTAAAGAAGAGTCACTATTGCGCTCCAATTTACATACACAGGGCAAATAGCACTGGCATCTGTTCCCAGCAAGTACAGTGTATTGGACTGAAGAGGAGCTACTGTTCTTGTCAATTTCCTAAGCAGAGATGAACTAGATATGGCCCCTGTGTGTAGGAAGCACAGTTCTTTTTTTCTGAGCAAGTTCACTCTCCTGGCCCTATAGGAAACACAGTAGAGTAGAAGATTGCTCTTTTCTCAAAAGCAGAGTGTGTTTCTTGTAAGGCGAGCTAGCGTTTGTTTCCCAGTCCTAAATGGAGTTGAATCACATGCAGTTTTTGGTCCTACCAGCAAGAGTTGTTTTGCTAGTAAGGAAAGTCACTATTGTGATCCCTTAGCCATACACAGTGCAAATAGCACTCGCGTCTGTTTCCAGCAAGTACAGTGTATTGGACTGAAGAGGATCTACTGTTTTTTTCAGTTTCCTAAGCAGAGTTGAACTAGATATGGCCCGTGTGTAGGAAGCACAGTTCTTTTGTTCTGAGCAAGCTCAGTGTTTCGAACATATAGGAAACACAGTAGAGTAGAAGAGTGCTCTTTTCTCAAAAGCAGAGTGTGTTTCTTGAAAGGCGAGCTAGTGTTTGTTTCCCAGTCAGAAATGGAGTTGAATCCCATGCAGTTTCTGGTCCTACGAGCAAGAGTTGTTTTCTGGTAAGAAGAGTCACTATTGCGCTCCCATTGTCATACACAGGGCAAATAGCACTGGCATCTGTTCCCAGCATGTACAGTGTATTGGACTGAAGAAGAGCTACAGTTCTTTTCAGTTTCCTAAGCAGAGTTGAACTAGATATGGCCCCTGTGTGTAGGAAGCACAGTTCTTTTGTTCTGAGCAAGCTGACTGTTCTGAGCCTAAAGGAAACACAGTAGAGTAGAAGAGTGCTCTTTTCTCAAAAGTAGAGTGTGTTTCTTGTAAGGCGAGCTAGCATTTGTTTCCCAGTCCTAAATGGAGTTGAGTTACATGCAGTTTCTGGTCCTATGAGCAAGAGTTGTTTCCTGGTAAGAAGAGTCACTATTGCACTCCCATTGTCATACACAGGGCAAATAGCACTGGTGTCTGTTCCCAGCATTTACAGTGTTTGGACTGAAGAGGATCTACTGTTCTTGACAGGTTCCTAAGCAGAATTCAACTAGATATGGCCGTGTGTGTAGGAAGCACAGTTCTTTTGTTCTGAGCAAGCTCACTGTTCGGACCCCATAGGAAACACAGTAGAGTAGAAGAGTGCTCTTTTCTCAAAAGCAGAGTGTGTTTTTTGTAAGGCTAGCTAGCGTTTGTTTCCCAGTCTTAAATGGAGTTGAATCACATGCAGTTTCTGGTCCTACGAGCAAGAGATGTTTTCTGGTAAGGAAAGTCACTATTGTGCTCCCATTGCCATACACAGTTCAAATAGCACTTGCGTCAGCTCCCAGCAAGTACAATGTATTGTACTGAAGAGGATCTACTGTTCTTGTCAGTTCCCTAAGCAGAGTTGAACCAGATATGGCCCGTGTGTGTAGGAAGCACAGGTCTTTTGTTCTGAGCAAGCTCACTGTTCGGACCCCATAGGAAACACAGTAGAGTAGAAGAGTGCCCTTTTCTCAAAAGCAGTGTGTGTTTCTTGTAAGGCGAGCTAGCGTTTGTTTCCCAGTCCTAAATGGAGTTGAATCACATGCAGTTTCTGTTCCTATGAGCAAGAGTTGTTTTCTGTTAAAAAGAGTCACTATTGGGTTCAAATTGTCATACACAGGGCAAATAGCACTGGCGTCGGTTCCCACCATGTACAGTGTATTGGACTGAAGAGGATCTACTGTTCTTGTCAGGTTCCTAAGCAGAGTTGAACTCGATATGGCCCGTGTGTGTAGGAAGCTCAGTTCTTTTGTTCTGAGCAAGCTCACTGTTTGGACCCCATAGGAAACACTGTAGAGTAGAAGAGTGCTCGTTTCTCAAAAGCAGAGTGTGTTTCTTGTAAGGCGAGCTAGCGTTTGATTCCCAGTCCTAAATGGATTTGAGTCAAATGCAGTTTTTGGTCCAACGAGCAAGAGTAGTTTTCTGGTAAGAAGAGTCACTATTGGGCTCCCATTGTCATACACAGGGCACATAGCACTCACGGATGTTCCCAGCATGTACAGTGTATGGGACTGAAAAGGATCTATTGGTCTTGTCAGTTTCCTAAGCAGAATTGAACTAGATATGGCCATGTATGTAGGAAGCACAGTTCTTTTGTTCTGAGCAAGCTCTCTGTTCTGGCCCTATAGGAAACACAGTAGAGTAGAAGTGTGCTCTTTTCTCAAAAGCAGAGTGTGTTTCTTGTAAGGCGAGCTAGCGTTTCTTTCCCAGTCCTAAATGGAGTTGAATCACATGCAGTTTTTGGTCCTATGAGCAAAAGTTGTTTTCTGGTAAGGAAAGTCACTATTGTGCTCTCATTACCATACACAGTGCAAATTCCACTCGCGTCTGTTCCCAGCATGTACAGTGTATTGGACTGAAGAAGAGCTACTTCTCTTCTCTGTTTCCTAAGCAGAGTTGAACTAGATATGGCCCGTGTGTAGGAAGTACAGTACTTTTCTTCTGAGCAAGCTCACTGTTCGGACCACATAGGAAACACAGTAGAGAGGAAGAGTGCTCTTTTCTCAAAAGCAGAGTGTGTTTTTTCTAAGCCGAGCTAGCGTTTGTTTCCCAGTACTAAATGGAGTTGAATCACATGCAGTTTCTGGTCCTACGAGCAAGAGTAGTTTTCTGATAAGAAGAGTCACTATTGCGCTCCCATTGCCATACACAGTGTAAATAGCACTGGCGTCGGTTCCCAGCATGTACAGTGTATTGGACTGAAGAGAATCTACTGTTCTTGTCAGGTTCCTAAGCAGAATTGAACTAGATATGGCCATATGTGTAGGAAGCACAGTTCTTTTGTTCTGAGCAAGCTCACTGTTCGGACCCAATATCAAACACAATAGAGTAGAAGAGTGCTCTTTTCTCAAAAGCAGAGTGTGTTTATTGTAAGGCTAGCTAGCGTTTGTTTCCCAGTCTTAAATGGAGTTGAATCACATGCAGTTTCTGGTCCTACGAGCAAGGGATGTTTTCTGGTAATGAAAGTCACTATTGCGCTCCCATTGCCATACACAGTTCAAATAGCACTTGCGTCTGTTCCCAGCACGTACAGTGTATTGGACTGAAGAGGAGCTACTCTTCTTGTCAGTTTCCTAAGCAGAGTTGAACCAGAAATGGCCCGTGTGTGTAGGAAGCACAGGTCTTTTGTTCTGAGCAAGCTCACTGTTCGGATCCCATAGGAAACACAGTAGAGTAGAAGAGTGCTCTTTTCTCAAAAGCAGAGTGTGTTTCTTTTAAGGCGAGCTAGCGTTTGTTTCCCAGTCCTAAATGGAGTTGAATCACATGCAGTTTCTGTTCCTATGAGCAAGAGTTGTTTTCTGGTAAGAAGAGGCACTATTGCGTTCCCATTGCCATACACAGGGCAAATAGGACTGGCGTCGGTTCCCAGCATTTACAGTGTATTGGACTGAAGAGGAGCTACTATTCTTGTCAGGTTCCTAAGAAGAGTTGAACTAGATATGGCCCGTGTGTGTAGGAAGAACAGTTCTTTTGTTCTGAGCAAGCTCACTGTTCGGACCCCATAAGAAACACAGTAGAGTAGAAGAGTGCTCTTTTCTCAAAAGCAGAGTGTGTTTCTTGTAAAAAACTGGCTTTTGTTTCCCAGTCCTAAATGGAGTTCAGTCTCATGCAGTTGGTGGTCCTACGAGCAAGAGTTGTTTTCTGGTAAGAAGAGTCACTATTGCTCTCCCATTGCCATACACAGTACAAATAGCACTCGCGTCTGTTCCCAGCAAGTACACTGTATTGGACTGAAGAGGAGCTACTATTCCAGTCAGTTTCCTAAGCAGAGTTGAATTAGACATGGCCCATGTGTGTAGGAAGCACAGTTCTTTTGTTCTGAGCAAGCTCACTGTTCGGACCCCATAGGAAACACAGTAGAGTAGAAGAGTGCTCTTTTCTCAAAAGCAGAGTGTGTTTCTTGTAAGACAAGCTTGCGTTTCTTTCCCTGTCCTAAATGGAATTGAGTTACATGCAGTTTCTGGTCCTATGAGCAAGAGTTGTTTTCTGGTAAGAAGAGTCACTATTGCGCTCCCATTGTCATACACAGGGCAAATAGTGCTGGCGTCTGTTCCCAGCAAGTACAGTGTATTGGACTGAAGAGGAGTTACTGTTCTGTCAGTTTCCTAAGAAGAGTTGAACTAGATATGGCCCGTGTGTGTAGGAAGCACAGTTCTTTTGTTCTGAGCAAGCTCATTGTTCTGCCCCTATAGGAAACACAGTAGAATAGAAGAGTGCTCTTTTGTCAAAAGCAGAGTGTGTTTCTTGTAAGGCGAGCTAGCGTTTGATTCCCAGTTCTAAATGGATTTGAGTCAAATGCAGTTTTTGGTCCAACGAGCAAGATAGTTTTCTGGTAAGAAGAGTCACTATTGGGCTCCCATTGTCATACACAGGGCACATAGCACTCACGGATGTTCCCAGCATGTACAGTGTATTGGACTGAAAAGGATCTATTGGTCTTGTCAGTTTCCTAAGCAGAATTGAACTAGATATGGCCATGTATGTAGGAAGCACAGTTCTTTTGTTCTGAGCAAGCTCTCTGTTCTGGCCCTATAGGAAACACAGTAGAGTAGAAGTGTGCTCTTTTCTCAAAAGCAGAGTGTGTTTCTTGTAAGGCGAGCTAGCGTTTCTTTCCCAGTCCTAAATGGAGTTGAATCACATGCAGTTTTTGTACCTATGAGCAAAAGTTGTTTTCTGGTAAGGAAAGTCACTATTGTGCTCTCATTACCATACACAGTGCAAATTCCACTCGCGTCTGTTCCCCGCATGTACAGTGTATTGGACTGAAGAAGAGCTACTTCTCTTCTCTGTTTCCTAAGCAGAGTTGAACTAGATATGGCCCGTGTGTAGGAAGTACAGTACTTTTCTTCTGAGCAAGCTCACTGTTCGGACCACATAGGAAACACAGTAGAGAGGAAGAGTGC
Organism: Peromyscus eremicus; assembly: GCF_949786415.1. NCBI lineage: Eukaryota > Metazoa > Chordata > Mammalia > Rodentia > Cricetidae > Peromyscus > Peromyscus eremicus. The sequence goes on along the minus strand of NW_026735611.1, from coordinate 103,000 downwards.
TCTTTTCTCAAAAGCAGAGTGTGTTTTTTCTAAGCCGAGCTAGCGTTTGTTTCCCAGTACTAAATGGAGTTGAATCACATGCAGTTTCTGGTCCTACGAGCAAGAGTAGTTTTCTGATAAGAAGAGTCACTATTGTGCTCCCATTGCCATACACAGTGTAAATAGCACTGGCGTCGGTTCCCAGCATGTACAGTGTATTGGACTGAAGAGAATCTACTGTTCTTGTCAGGTTCCTAAGCAGAATTGAACTAGATATGGCCATATGTGTAGGAAGCACAGTTCTTTTGTTCTGAGCAAGCTCACTTTCGGACCCAATATCAAACACAATAGAGTAGAAGAGTGCTCATTCTCAAAAGCAGAGTGTGTTTATTGTAAGGCTAGCTAGCGTTTGTTTCCCAGTCTTAAATGGAGTTGAATCACATGCAGTTTCTGGTCCTACGAGCAAGGGATGTTTTCTGGTAATGAAAGTCACTATTGCGCTCCCATTGCCATACACAGTTCAAATAGCACTTGCGTCTGTTCCCAGCACGTACAGTGTATTGGACTGAAGAGGAGCTACTCTTCTTGTCAGTTTCCTAAGCAGAGTTGAACCAGAAATGGCCCGTGGGTGTAGGAAGCACAGGTCTTTTGTTCTGAGCAAGCTCAATGTTCGGATCCCATAGGAAACACAGTAGAGTAGAAGAGTGCTCTTTTCTCAAAAGCAGAGTGTGTTTCTTTTAAGGCGAGCTAGCGTTTGTTTCCCAGTCCTAAATGGAGTTGAATCACATGCAGTTTCTGTTCCTATGAGCAAGAGTTGTTTTCTGGTAAGAAGAGGCACTATTGCGTTCCCATTGCCATACACAGGGCAAATAGGACTGGCGTCGGTTCCCAGCATTTACAGTGTATTGGACTGAAGAGGAGCTACTATTCTTGTCAGGTTCCTAAGAAGAGTTGAACTAGATATGGCCTGTGTGTGTAGGAAGAACAGTTCTTTTGTTCTGAGCAAGCTCACTGTTCGGACCCCATAAGAAACACAGTAGAGTAGAAGAGTGCTCTTTTCTCAAAAGCAGAGTGTGTTTCTTGTAAAAAACTGGCTTTTGTTTCCCAGTCCTAAATGGAGTTCAGTCCCATGCAGTTGGTGGTCCTACGAGCAAGAGTTGTTTTCTGGTAAGAAGAGTCACTATTGCTCTCCCATTGCCATACACAGTACAAATAGCACTCGCGTCTGTTCCCAGCAAGTACACTGTATTGGACTGAAGAGGAGCTACTATTCCAGTCAGTTTCCTAAGCAGAGTTGAATTAGACATGGCCCATGTGTGTAGGAAGCACAGTTCTTTTGTTCTGAGCAAGCTCACTGTTCGGACCCCATAGGAAACACAGTAGAGTAGAAGAGTGCTCTTTTCTCAAAAGCAGAGTGTGTTTCTTGTAAGACAAGCTTGCGTTTCTTTCCCTGTCCTAAATGGAGTTGAGTTACATGCAGTTTCTGGTCCTATGACCAAGAGTTGTTTTCTGGTAAGAAGAGTCACTATTGCGCTCCCATTGTCATACACAGGGCAAATAGCGCTGGCGTCTGTTCCCAGCAAGTACAGTGTATTGGACTGAAGAGGAGTTACTGTTCTTGTCAGTTTCCTAAGAAGAGTTGAACTAGATATGGCCCGTGTGTGTAGGAAGCACAGTTCTTTTGTTCTGAGCAAGCTCATTGTTCTGCCCCTATAGGAAACACAGTAGAATAGAAGAGTGCTCTTTTGTCAAAAGCAGAGTGTGTTTCTTGTAAGGCGAGCTAGCGTTTTTTTCCCAGTCCTAAATGGAATTGAGTCACATGGAGTTTTTGGTCGTATGAGCAAGAGTTGTTTTCTGGGAAGAAGAGTCACTGTTGTACTCCCATTGCCATATACAGTAAAAATAGCACTTGCATCTGTTCCCAGCAAGTACCATGTATTGGACTGAAGAGGAGCTACTGTTCTTGTCAGTTTCCTAAGCAGAGTTGAACTACATATGGCCCGTGTGTGTAGGAAGCACAGTTCTTTTGTTCTGAGCAAGCTCACTTTTCCGACCCCATAGGAAACACAGTAGAGTAGAAGAGTGCTTTTTCTCAAAAGCACAGTGTGTTTCTTGTAAGGCGAGCTAGCATTTGTTTCCCAGTCCTAAATGGAGTTGAATCATATGCAGATTCTGGTCGTATGAGCAAGAGTTGTTTTCTGGTAAGAAGAGTCACTATTGCGCTCCCATTAACATACTCAGGGCAAATAGCACTGGAATCTGTTCCCAGCATGTACAGTGTATTGGACTGAAGAAGAGCTACTGTTCTTGTCAGTTTCCTAAGCAGAGATGAAGTAGATATGGCCCCTTTATGTAGGAAGCACAGTTCTTTTTTCTGAGCAAGTTCACTGTCCTGGCCCTATAGGAAACACAGTAGAGTAGAAGAGTGCTCTTTTCTCAAAAGAAGAGTATGTTTCTTGTAAGGCGAGCTAGCATTTGTTTCCCAGTCCTAAATGGTGTTGAATCACATGCAGTTTTTGGTCCTACCAGCAAGAGTTGTTTGCTAGTAAGGAAAGTCACTATTGTGCTCCCATTGCCATACACAGTGCAAATACACTCGCGTCTGTTTCCAGCAAGTACAGTGTATTGGACTGAAGAGGATCTACTATTCTTGTCAGTTTCCTAAGCAGAGTTGAACTAGATATGGCCCGTGTGTGTAGGAAGCACAGTTCTTTTGTTCTGAGCAAGCTCACTGTTCTGGCCCTGTAGGAAACACAGTAGAGTAGAAGAGTGCTCTTTTCCCAAAAGCAGAGTGTGTTTCTTGTGAGGCAAGCTAGCGTTGGTTCCCAGTCCTAAATGGAGTTGAATCACATGCAGTTTCAGGTCCTACAAGCAAGAGTTGTTTTCTGGTAAGGAAAGTCACTATTGCGCTCCCATTGCCATACACAGTACAAATAGCACTCGCGTCTGTTCCCAGGAAGTACAGTGTATTGGACTGAACAGGAGCTACTGTTCTTCTCAGTTTCCTAAGCAGAGTTGAACTAGATATGGCCCGTGTGTGTAGGAAGCACAGTTCTTTTGTTCTGAGCAAGCTCACTGTTCGGACCCCATAAGAAACACAGTAGAGTAGAAGAGTGCTCTTTTCTCAAAAGCAGAGTGTGTTTCTTGTAAGGCGAGCTAGCGTTTCTTTCCCAGTCCTAAATTGAGTTGAATCACATGCAGTTTGATCCTATGAGCAAGAGTTGTTTTCTGGTAAGGAATGTCACTCTTGTGCTCTAATTGCCCTACACAGTGCAAATTGCACTCGCGTCTGTTCCCAGCATGTACAGTGTATTGGACTGAAGAAGAGCTACTTTTCTTGTCAGTTTCCTAAGCAGAGTTGAACTATATATGGCCCGTGTGTGTAGGAAATACAGTTCTTTTGTTCTGAGCAAGCTCACTCTTCTGGCCCTATAAGAAACACAGTAGAGTAGAAGAGTGCTCTTTTCTCAAAAGCAGAGTGTGTTTCTTGTAAGGCGAGCTGGCTTTTGTTTCCCAGTCCTAAATGGAGTTCAGTCACATGCAGTTGGTGGTCCTCCGAGCAAGAGTTGTTTTCTGGTAAGAAGAGTCACTATTGCTCTCCCATTGCCAAACACAGTACAAATAGCACTCGCGTCTGTTCCCAGCAAGTACACTGTATTGGACTGAAGAGGAGCTACTGTTCCAGTCAGTTTCCTAAGCAGAGTTGAATTAGACATGGCCCATGTGTGTAGGAAGCACAGTTCTTTTGTTCTGAGCAAGCTCACTGTTCGGACCCCATAGGAAACACAGTAGAGTAGAAGAGTGCTCTTTTCTCAAAAGCAGGGTGTGTTTCTTGTAAGGCGAGCTAGCGTTTGTTTCCCAGTCCTAAATGGAGTTGAGTTACATGCAGTTTCTGGTCCTATGAGCAAGAGTTGTTTTCTGGTAAGAAGAGTCACTATTGCGCTCCCATTGTCATACACAGGGCAAGTAGCGCTGGCGTCTGTTCCCAGCAAGTACAGTGTATTGGACTGAAGAGCATCTACTGTTCTTGTCAGGTTCCTAAGCAGAGTTGAACTAGATATGGCCCGTGTGTGTAGGAAGCACAGTTTTTTTTTTCTGAGCAAGCTCACTGTTCTGGCCCTGTAGGAAACACAATAGAGTAGAAGAGTGCTCATTTTTCAAAAGCAGAGTGTGTTTCTTGTAAGGCGAGCTAGCGTTTGTTTCCCAGTCTTAAATGGAGTTGAATCACATGCAGTTTCTGGTCCTACGAGCAAGAGATGTTTTCTGGTAAGGAAAGTCACTATTGTGCTCCCATTGCCATACACAGTTCAAATAGCACTTGCGCCTGTTCCGAGCAAGTACAGTGTATTGGACTGAAGAACAGCTACTGTTCTTGTCAGTTTCCTAAGCAGAGTTGAACCAGATATGGACGTGTGTGTAGGAAGCACAAGTCTTTTGTTCTGAGCAAGCTCACTGTTCGGACCCCATAGGAAACACAGTAGAGTAGAAGAGTGCCCTTTTCTCAAAAGCAGAGTGTGTTTCTTGTAAGGCGAGCTAGCGTTTGTTTCCCAGTCCTAAATGGAGTTGAATCACATGCAGTTTCTGTTCCTATGAGCAAGAGTTGTTTTCTGGTAAGAAGAGTCACTATTGTGCTCCCATTGTCATACACAGGGCAAATAGCACTGGCGTTGGTTCCCATCATGTACAGTGTATTGGACTGAAGAGGATCTACTGTTCTTGACAGGTTCCTAAGCAGAGTTGTACTAGATATGGCCCGTGTGTGTAGGAAGCACAGTTCTTTTGTTCTGAGCAAGCTCACTTTTCGGACCCCATAGGAAACACAGTAGAGTAGAAGAGTGCTCTTTTCTCAAAAGCAGAGTGTGTTTCTTGTAAGGCGATCTAGCATTTGTTTCCCAGTCCTAAATGGAGTTGAATCACATGCAATTTCTGGTCCTACGAGCAAGAGTTGTTTTCTGGTAAGAAAAGTCACTATTGTGCTCCCATTGTCATACACAGGGCAAATAGCACTGGCGTCTGTTACCAGCATGTACAGTGTATTGGACTGAAGAGGATCTACTATTCTTGTCAGTTTCCTAAGCAGAGTTGATCTAGATATGGCCCGTGTGTGTAGGAAGCACAGTTCTTTTGTTCTGAGCATGCTCACTGTTCTGGCCCTACAGGAAACACAGTAGAGTAGAAGAGTGCTCTTTTCTCAAAAGCAGAGTGAGTTTCTTGTAAGGCGAGCTAGCGTTTCTTTCCCAGTCCTAAATGGAGTTGAATCCCATGCAGTTTCTGGTCCTAAGAGCAAGAGTTGTTTTCTGATAAGAAGAGTCACTATTGCGCTCCCATTGTCATAAACAGTGCAAATAGCACTGGCGTCTGTTCCCAGCAAGTACAGTGTATTGGACTGAAGAGGAGCTAATGTTCCCGTCAGTTTCCTAAGCAGAGTAGAACTAGATATGGCCCGTGTGTGTAGGAGGCACAGTTCTTTTGTTCTGAGCAAGCTCACTGTTCGGATCCCATAGGAAACACAGGAGAGTAGAAGAGTACTCTTTTCTCAAAAGCAGAGTGTGTTTCTTGTAAGGCGAGCTAGCGTTTTTTTCACAGTCCTAAATGGAGTTGAATCCCATGCAGTTTCTGGTCCTAGGAGCAAGAGTCGTTTTCTGGTAAGAAGAGTCACTATTGCGCTCCCATTGTCATAAACAGTGCAAATAGCACTGGCGTCTGTTCCCAGCAAGTACAGTGTATTGGACTGAAGAGGAGCTAATGTTCTTGTCAGTTTCCTAAGCAGAGTAGAACTAGATATGGCTCGTGTGTGTAGGAGGCACAGTTCTTTTGTTCTGAGCAAGCTCACTGTTCGGATCCCATAGGAAACACAGTAGAGTAGAAGAGTGCTCTTTTCTCAAAAGCAGAGTGTGTTTCTTGTAAGGCGAGCTAGTGTTTGTTTCCCAGTTAGAATTCGAGTTGAATCCCATGCAGTTTCCGGTCCTACGAGCAAGAGTTGTTTTCTGATAAGAAGAGTCACTATTGCGCTCCCATTGCCATACACAGTGCAAATAGCAGTCGCGTCTGTTCCCAGCAAATACAGTGTATTGGACTGAAGAGGAGCTACTGTTCTTGTCAGTTTCCTAAGCAGAGTTGAACTAGATATGACCCGTGTGTGTAGGAAGCACAGTTCTTTTTTTCTGAGCAAGCTCACTGTTTGGACCCCATAGAAAACACAGTGGAGTAGATGTGTGCCCTATTCTCAAAAGCAGAGCGTGTTTCTTGTAAGGCGAGCTAGCGTTTGTTTCCCAGTCCTAAGTGGATTGAATCAAATGCAGTTTCTGGTCCTAAGAGCAAGAGTTGTTTTCTGGTAAGAAGATTCACTATTGTGCACTTATTGCTGTATACAGTGCAAATAGCACTCGCGTCTTTTCCTAGGAAGTACAGTGTATTGGACTGAAGAGTAGCAACTGTTCTTGTCAGTTTCTAAGCAGAGTTGAACTAGATATGGCCCGTGTGTGTAGGAAGCACAGTTCTTTTATTCTGAGCAAGCTCACTGTTTGGACCCCATAGGAAACACAGTAGAGTAGAAGAGTGCTCTTTTCTCAAAAGCAGAGTGTGTTTCTTATAAGCGAGCCAGCGTTTGTTTCCCAGTCCTAAATGGAGTTGAGTCACATGCAGTTTTTGGTCCTACGAGCAAGAGTTGTTTTCTGGTAAGAAGAGTCGCTTTTGTGCTCCCATTGTCATACACAGGGCAAAGAGCACTGGCGTCTGTTCACAGCATGTACAGTGTATTGGATTGAAGAGGATCTACTGTTCTTGTCAGGTTCCTAAGCAGAGATGAACTAGATATGTCCCGTGTGTGTAGGAAGCACAGTTTTTTTGTTCTCAGCAAGCTCACGGTTCTGGCCCTATAGGAAACACAGAAGAGTAGAAGAGTGCTCTTTTCTCAAAAGCAGAGTGTGTTTCTTGTAAGGCGAGCTAGCGTTTATTTCCCAGTTCTCAATGTAGTTGAATCACATGCAGTTTTTGGTCCTATGAGCAAAAGTTTTTTTCTGGTAAGGAATGTCACTATTGCGCTCCCATTGCCATACACAGTGCAAATTGCACTCGCGTCTGTTCCCAGCAAGTACAGTGTATTGGACTGAAGAGGTGCTACTTTTCTTCTCAGTTTCCTAAGCAGAGTTGAACTAGTTTGGCCCGTGTGTGTAGGAAGCACAGTTCTTTTGTTCTGAGAAAGCTCACTGTTCTGGCCCTCTAGGAAACACAGTAGAGTAGAAGAGTGCTCTTTTCTCAAAAGCAGAGTGTGTTTCTTGTAAGGCGAGCTAGCGTTTGTTTCCCAGTCCTAAGTGGAGTTGAATCACATGCAGTTTCTGGTCCTACGAGCAAGAGTTGTTTTCTGGTAAGAGGAGTCACTTTTGTGCTCCCATTGTCATACACAGGGCAAATAGCACTGGCGTCTGTTCCCAACAATTACAGTATATTGGACTGAAGAGGAGCTACTGTTCTTGTCAGTTTCCTAAGCAGAGTTGAACTAGATATGACCCGTGTGTGTAGGAAGCACAGTTCTTTTGTTCTGAGCAAGCTCACTGTTTGGACTCCATAGGAAACACAGTATAGAAGATGTGTACCCTATTCTCAAAAGCAGAGCGTGTTTCTTGTAAGGCAAGCTAGCATTTGTTTCCCAGTCCTAAGTGGATTGATTCAAATGCAGTTTCTCGTCCTAAGAGCAAGAGTTGTTTCCTGGTAAGAAGATTCACTATTGTGCACTTATTGCCGTACACAGTGCCAATAGCACTCGCGTCTGTTCCCAGCAAGTACAGTGTATTGGACTGAAGAGGAGCTACTGTTCTTGTCAGTTTCCTAAGCAGAGTTGAACTAGATATGGCCCGTGTGTAGGAAGCACATTTCTTTTGTTCTGAGCAAGCTCACTCTTCGAACCCCATAGGAAACGCTGTAGAGTAGAAGAGTGCTCTTTTCTCAAAAGAAGAGTGTGTTTCTTGTAAGGCGAGCTAGAATTTGTTTCCCAGTTCTAAAAGGAGTTGAAATACACATGCAGTTTTTGGTCCTATGAGCAAGAGTTGTTTTCTGGTTAGAAGAGTCACTATTGCGCTCCCATTTTCATACACAAGGCAAATAGCACTGGCGTCGGTTCCTAGCATGTACAGTGTATTGGACTGAAGAGAATCTACTGTTCTTGTCAGGTTCCAAGCAGAATTGAACTAGATATGGCCATGTGTGTAGGAAGCACAGTTCTTTTGTTCTGAGCAAGTTCACTGTTCGGACCCCATAGGAAACACAGTAGAGTAGAAGAGTGCTCGTTTCTGAAAAGCAGAGTGTGTTTCTTGTAAGGCGAGATAGCGTTTGTTTCCCAGTCCTAAATGGAGTTGAATCACATGCAGTTTTTGGTCCTATGAGCAAGAGTTGTTTTCTGGTAAGGAATGTCACTATTGTGCTCTCATTGCCATACACAGTGCAAATAGCACTCGCGTCTGTTCCCAGCAAGTACAGTGTATTGGACTGAAGAGGATCTACTTTTCTTGTCAGGTTCCTAAGTAGAATTGAACTAGATATGGCCCTGTGTGTAGGAAGCACAGTTCTTTTGTTCTGAGCATGCTCACTGTTCGGACCCCATAGGAAACAAAGTAGAGTAGAAGCGTGCCCTTTTCTCAAAAGCAGAGTGTGTTTCTTGTAAGGCGAGCTAGCGTTTGTTTCCCAGTCCTAAGTGGAGTTGAATCACATGCAGTTTCTTGTCCTACGAGCAAGAGTTGTTTTCTGGTAAGAAGAGTCACTATTGCACTCCCATTTTCATACACAGGGCAAATAGCACTCGCGTCTGTTCCCAGCAAGTACAGTGTATTGGACTGAAGAGGAGTTACTGTTCTGTCAGTTTCCTAAGAAGAGTTGAACTAGATATGGCCCGTGTGTGTAGGAAGCACAGTTCTTTTGTTCTGAGCAAGCTCATTGTTCTGCCCCTATAGGAAACACAGTAGAATAGAAGAGTGCTCTTTTGTCAAAAGCAGAGTGTGTTTCTTGTAAGGCGAGCTAGCGTTTGATTCCCAGTCCTAAATGGATTTGAGTCAAATGCAGTTTTTGGTCCAACGAGCAAGATAGTTTTCTGGTAAGAAGAGTCACTATTGGGCTCCCATTGTCATACACAGGGCACATAGCACTCACGGATGTTCCCAGCATGTACAGTGTATTGGACTGAAAAGGATCTATTGGTCTTGTCAGTTTCCTAAGCAGAATTGAACTAGATATGGCCATGTATGTAGGAAGCACAGTTCTTTTGTTCTGAGCAAGCTCTCTGTTCTGGCCCTATAGGAAACACAGTAGAGTAGAAGTGTGCTCTTTTCTCAAAAGCAGAGTGTGTTTCTTGTAAGGCGAGCTAGCGTTTCTTTCCCAGTCCTAAATGGAGTTGAATCACATGCAGTTTTTGTACCTATGAGCAAAAGTTGTTTTCTGGTAAGGAAAGTCACTATTGTGCTCTCATTACCATACACAGTGCAAATTCCACTCGCGTCTGTTCCCCGCATGTACAGTGTATTGGACTGAAGAAGAGCTACTTCTCTTCTCTGTTTCCTAAGCAGAGTTGAACTAGATATGGCCCGTGTGTAGGAAGTACAGTACTTTTCTTCTGAGCAAGCTCACTGTTCGGACCACATAGGAAACACAGTAGAGAGGAAGAGTGCTCTTTTCTCAAAAGCAGAGTGTGTTTTTTCTAAGCCGAGCTAGCGTTTGTTTCCCAGTACTAAATGGAGTTGAATCACATGCAGTTTCTGGTCCTACGAGCAAGAGTAGTTTTCTGATAAGAAGAGTCACTATTGCGCTCCCATTGCCATACACAGTGTAAATAGCACTGGCGTCGGTTCCCAGCATGTACAGTGTATTGGACTGAAGAGAATCTACTGTTCTTGTCAGGTTCCTAAGCAGAATTGAACTAGATATGGCCATATGTGTAGGAAGCACAGTTCTTTTGTTCTGAGCAAGCTCACTTTCGGACCCAATATCAAACACAATAGAGTAGAAGAGTGCTCTTTTCTCAAAAGCAGAGTGTGTTTATTGTAAGGCTAGCTAGCGTTTGTTTCCCAGTCTTAAATGGAGTTGAATCACATGCAGTTTCTGGTCCTACGAGCAAGGGATGTTTTCTGGTAATGAAAGTCACTATTGCGCTCCCATTGCCATACACAGTTCAAATAGCACTTGCGTCTGTTCCCAGCACGTACAGTGTATTGGACTGAAGAGGAGCTACTCTTCTTGTCAGTTTCCTAAGCAGAGTTGAACCAGAAATGGCCCGTGTGTGTAGGAAGCACAGGTCTTTTGTTCTGAGCAAGCTCACTGTTCGGATCCCATAGGAAACACAGTAGAGTAGAAGAGTGCTCTTTTCTCAAAAGCAGAGTGTGTTTCTTTTAAGGCGAGCTAGCGTTTGTTTCCCAGTTCTAAATGGAGTTGAATCACATGCAGTTTCTGTTCCTATGAGCAAGAGTTGTTTTCTGGTAAGAAGAGGCACTATTGCGTTCCCATTGCCATACACAGGGCAAATAGGACTGGCGTCGGTTCCCAGCATTTACAGTGTATTGGACTGAAGAGGAGCTACTATTCTTGTCAGGTTCCTAAGAAGAGTTGAACTAGATATGGCCCGTGTGTGTCGGAAGAACAGTTCTTTTGTTCTGAGCAAGCTCACTGTTCGGACCCCATAAGAAACACAGTAGAGTAGAAGAGTGCTCTTTTCTCAAAAGCAGAGTGTGTTTCTTGTAAAAACCTGGCTTTTGTTTCCCAGTCCTAAATGGAGTTCAGTCCCATGCAGTTGGTGGTCCTACGAGCAAGAGTTGTTTTCTGGTAAGAAGAGTCACTATTGCTCTCCCATTGCCATACACAGTACAAATAGCACTCGCGTCTGTTCCCAGCAAGTACACTGTATTGGACTGAAGAGGAGCTACTATTCCAGTCAGTTTCCTAAGCAGAGTTGAATTAGACATGGCCCATGTGTGTAGGAAGCACAGTTCTTTTGTTCTGAGCAAGCTCACTGTTCGGACCCCATAGGAAACACAGTAGAGTAGAAGAGTGCTCTTTTCTCAAAAGCAGAGTGTGTTTCTTATAAGACAAGCTTGCGTTTCTTTCCCTGTCCTAAATGGAGTTGAGTTACATGCAGTTTCTGGTCCTATGACCAAGAGTTGTTTTCTGGTAAGAAGAGTCACTATTGCGCTCCCATTGTCATACACAGGGCAAATAGCGCTGGCGTCTGTTCCCAGCAAGTACAGTGTATTGGACTGAAGAGGAGTTACTGTTCTTGTCAGTTTCCTAAGAAGAGTTGAACTAGATATGGCCCGTGTGTGTAGGAAGCACAGTTCTTTTGTTCTGAGCAAGCTCATTGTTCTGCCCCTATAGGAAACACAGTAGAATAGAAGAGTGCTCTTTTGTCAAAAGCAGAGTGTGTTTCTTGTAAGGCGAGCTAGCGTTTTTTTCCCAGTCCTAAATGGAATTGAGTCACATGGAGTTTTTGGTCGTATGAGCAAGAGTTGTTTTCTGGGAAGAAGAGTCACTGTTGTACTCCCATTGCCATATACAGTAAAAATAGCACTTGCATCTGTTCCCAGCAAGTACCATGTATTGGACTGAAGAGGAGCTACTGTTCTTGTCAGTTTCCTAAGCAGAGTTGAACTACATATGGCCCGTGTGTGTAGGAAGCACAGTTCTTTTGTTCTGAGCAAGCTCACTTTTCCGACCCCATAGGAAACACAGTAGAGTAGAAGAGTGCTTTTTCTCAAAAGCACAGTGTGTTTCTTGTAAGGCGAGCTAGCATTTGTTTCCCAGTCCTAAATGGAGTTGAATCATATGCAGATTCTGGTCGTATGAGCAAGAGTTGTTTTCTGGTAAGAAGAGTCACTATTGCGCTCCCATTAACATACTCAGGGCAAATAGCACTGGAATCTGTTCCCAGCATGTACAGTGTATTGGACTGAAGAAGAGCTACTGTTCTTGTCAGTTTCCTAAGCAGAGATGAAGTAGATATGGCCCCTTTATGTAGGAAGCACAGTTCTTTTTTCTGAGCAAGTTCACTGTCCTGGCCCTATAGGAAACACAGTAGAGTAGAAGAGTGCTCTTTTCTCAAAAGAAGAGTATGTTTCTTGTAAGGCGAGCTAGCGTTTGTTTTCCAGTCCTAAATGGTGTTGAATCACATGCAGTTTTTGGTCCTACCAGCAAGAGTTGTTTGCTAGTAAGGAAAGTCACTATTGTGCTCCCATTGCCATACACAGTGCAAATACACTCGCGTCTGTTTCCAGCAAGTACAGTGTATTGGACTGAAGAGGATCTACTATTCTTGTCAGTTTCCTAAGCAGAGTTGAACTAGATATGGCCCGTGTGTAGGAAGCACAGTTCTTTTGTTCTGAGCAAGCTCACTGTTCTGGCCCTGTAGGAAACACAGTAGAGTAGAAGAGTGCTCTTTTCCCAAAAGCAGAGTGTGTTTCTTGTAAGGCGATCTAGCATTTGTTTCCCAGTCCTAAATGGAGTTGAATCACATGCAATTTCTGGTCCTACGAGCAAGAGTTGTTTTCTGGTAAGAAAAGTCACTATTGTGCTCCCATTGTCATACACAGGGCAAATAGCACTGGCGTCTGTTACCAGCATATACAGTGTATTGGACTGAAGAGGATCTACTATTCTTGTCAGTTTCCTAAGCAGAGTTGATCTAGATATGGCCCGTGTGTGTAGGAAGCACAGTTCTTTTGTTCTGAGCATGCTCACTGTTCTGGCCCTACAGGAAACACAGTAGAGTAGAAGAGTGCTCTTTTCTCAAAAGCAGAGTGTGTTTCTTGTAAGGCGAGCTAGCGTTTCTTTCCCAGTCCTAAATGGAGTTGAATCCCATGCAGTTTCTGGTCCTAAGAGCAAGAGTTGTTTTCTGATAAGAAGAGTCACTATTGCGCTCCCATTGTCATAAACAGTGCAAATAGCACTGGCGTCTGTTCCCAGCAAGTACAGTGTATTGGACTGAAGAGGAGCTAATGTTCCCGTCAGTTTCCTAAGCAGAGTAGAACTAGATATGGCCCGTGTGTGTAGGAGGCACAGTTCTTTTGTTCTGAGCAAGCTCACTGTTCGGATCCCATAGGAAACACAGGAGAGTAGAAGAGTACTCTTTTCTCAAAAGCAGAGTGTGTTTCTTGTAAGGCGAGCTAGCGTTTTTTTCACAGTCCTAAATGGAGTTGAATCCCATGCAGTTTCTGGTCCTAGGAGCAAGAGTCGTTTTCTGGTAAGAAGAGTCACTATTGCACTCCCATTGTCATAAACAGTGCAAATAGCACTGGCGTCTGTTCCCAGCAAGTACAGTGTATTGGACTGAAGAGGAGCTAATGTTCTTGTCAGTTTCCTAAGCAGAGTAGAACTAGATATGGCTCGTGTGTGTAGGAGGCACAGTTTATTTGTTCTGAGCAAGCTCACTGTTCGGATCCCATAGGAAACACAGTAGAGTAGAAGAGTGCTCTTTTCTCAAAAGCAGAGTGTGTTTCTTGTAAGGCGAGCTAGTGTTTGTTTCCCAGTTAGAATTCGAGTTGAATCCCATGCAGTTTCCGGTCCTACGAGCAAGAGTTGTTTTCTGATAAGAAGAGTCACTATTGTGCTCCCATTGCCATACACAGTGCAAATAGCAGTCGCGTCTGTTCCCAGCAAATACAGTGTATTGGACTGAAGAGGAGCTACTGTTCTTGTCAGTTTCCTAAGCAGAGTTGAACTAGATATGACCCGTGTGTGTAGGAAGCACAGTTCTTTTTTTCTGAGCAAGCTCACTGTTTGGACCCCATAGAAAACACAGTGGAGTAGATGTGTGCCCTATTCTCAAAAGCAGAGCGTGTTTCTTGTAAGGCGAGCTAGCGTTTGTTTCCCAGTCCTAAGTGGATTGAATCAAATGCAGTTTCTGGTCCTAAGAGCAAGAGTTGTTTTCTGGTAAGAAGATTCACTATTGTGCACTTATTGCTGTATACAGTGCAAATAGCACTCGCCTCTTTTCCTAGGAAGTACAGTGTATTGGACTGAAGAGGAGCAACTGTTCTTGTCAGTTTCTAAGCAGAGTTGAACTAGATATGGCCCGTGTGTGTAGGAAGCACAGTTCTTTTATTCTGAGCAAGCTCACTGTTTGGACCCCATAGGAAACACAGTAGAGTAGAAGAGTGCTCTTTTCTCAAAAGCAGAGTGTGTTTCTTATAAGCGAGCCAGCGTTTGTTTCCCAGTCCTAAATGGAGTTGAGTCACATGCAGTTTTTGGTCCTACGAGCAAGAGTTGTTTTCTGGTAAGAAGAGTCGCTTTTGTGCTCCCATTGTCATACACAGGGCAAAGAGCACTGGCGTCTGTTCACAGCATGTACAGTGTATTGGATTGAAGAGGATCTACTGTTCTTGTCAGGTTCCTAAGCAGAGATGAACTAGATATGTCCCGTGTGTGTAGGAAGCACAGTTTTTTTGTTCTCAGCAAGCTCACGGTTCTGGCCCTATAGGAAACACAGAAGAGTAGAAGAGTGCTCTTTTCTCAAAAGCAGAGTGTGTTTCTTGTAAGGCGAGCTAGCGTTTATTTCCCAGTTCTCAATGTAGTTGAATCACATGCAGTTTTTGGTCCTATGAGCAAAAGTTTTTTTCTGGTAAGGAATGTCACTATTGCGCTCCCATTGCCATACACAGTGCAAATTGCACTCGCGTCTGTTCCCAGCAAGTACAGTGTATTGGACTGAAGAGGTGCTACTTTTCTTCTCAGTTTCCTAAGCAGAGTTGAACTAGTTTGGCCCGTGTGTGTAGGAAGCACAGTTCTTTTGTTCTGAGAAAGCTCACTGTTCTGGCCCTCTAGGAAACACAGTAGAGTAGAAGAGTGCTCTTTTCTCAAAAGCAGAGTGTGTTTCTTGTAAGGCGAGCTAGCGTTTGTTTCCCAGTCCTAAGTGGAGTTGAATCACATGCAGTTTCTGGTCCTACGAGCAAGAGTTGTTTTCTGGTAAGAGGAGTCACTTTTGTGCTCCCATTGTCATACACAGGGCAAATAGCACTGGCGTCTGTTCCCAACAATTACAGTATATTGGACTGAAGAGGAGCTACTGTTCTTGTCAGTTTCCTAAGCAGAGTTGAACTAGATATGACCCGTGTGTGTAGGAAGCACAGTTCTTTTGTTCTGAGCAAGCTCACTGTTTGGACTCCATAGGAAACACAGTATAGAAGATGTGTACCCTATTCTCAAAAGCAGAGCGTGTTTCTTGTAAGGCAAGCTAGCATTTGTTTCCCAGTCCTAAGTGGATTGATTCAAATGCAGTTTCTCGTCCTAAGAGCAAGAGTTGTTTCCTGGTAAGAAGATTCACTATTGTGCACTTATTGCCGTACACAGTGCCAATAGCACTCGCGTCTGTTCCCAGCAAGTACAGTGTATTGGACTGAAGAGGAGCTACTGTTCTTGTCAGTTTCCTAAGCAGAGTTGAACTAGATATGGCCCGTGTGTAGGAAGCACATTTCTTTTGTTCTGAGCAAGCTCACTCTTCGAACCCCATAGGAAACGCTGTAGAGTAGAAGAGTGCTCTTTTCTCAAAAGAAGAGTGTGTTTCTTGTAAGGCGAGCTAGAATTTGTTTCCCAGTTCTAAAAGGAGTTGAAATACACATGCAGTTTTTGGTCCTATGAGCAAGAGTTGTTTTCTGGTTAGAAGAGTCACTATTGCGCTCCCATTTTCATACACAAGGCAAATAGCACTGGCGTCGGTTCCTAGCATGTACAGTGTATTGGACTGAAGAGAATCTACTGTTCTTGTCAGGTTCCAAGCAGAATTGAACTAGATATGGCCATGTGTGTAGGAAGCACAGTTCTTTTGTTCTGAGCAAGTTCACTGTTCGGACCCCATAGGAAACACAGTAGAGTAGAAGAGTGCTCGTTTCTGAAAAGCAGAGTGTGTTTCTTGTAAGGCGAGATAGCGTTTGTTTCCCAGTCCTAAATGGAGTTGAATCACATGCAGTTTTTGGTCCTATGAGCAAGAGTTGTTTTCTGGTAAGGAATGTCACTATTGTGCTCTCATTGCCATACACAGTGCAAATAGCACTCGCGTCTGTTCCCAGCAAGTACAGTGTATTGGACTGAAGAGGATCTACTTTTCTTGTCAGGTTCCTAAGTAGAATTGAACTAGATATGGCCCTGTGTGTAGGAAGCACAGTTCTTTTGTTCTGAGCATGCTCACTGTTCGGACCCCATAGGAAACACAGTAGAGTAGAAGCGTGCCCTTTTCTCAAAAGCAGAGTGTGTTTCTTGTAAGGCGAGCTAGCGTTTGTTTCCCAGTCCTAAGTGGAGTTGAATCACATGCAGTTTCTTGTCCTACGAGCAAGAGTTGTTTTCTGGTAAGAAGAGTCACTATTGCACTCCCATTTTCATACACAGGGCAAATAGCACTCGCGTCTGTTCCCAGCAAGTACAGTGTATTGGACTGAAGAGGAGTTACTGTTCTGTCAGTTTCCTAAGAAGAGTTGAACTAGATATGGCCCGTGTGTGTAGGAAGCACAGTTCTTTTGTTCTGAGCAAGCTCATTGTTCTGCCCCTATAGGAAACACAGTAGAATAGAAGAGTGCTCTTTTGTCAAAAGCAGAGTGTGTTTCTTGTAAGGCGAGCTAGCGTTTGATTCCCAGTCCTAAATGGATTTGAGTCAAATGCAGTTTTTGGTCCAACGAGCAAGATAGTTTTCTGGTAAGAAGAGTCACTATTGGGCTCCCATTGTCATACACAGGGCACATAGCACTCACGGATGTTCCCAGCATGTACAGTGTATTGGACTGAAAAGGATCTATTGGTCTTGTCAGTTTCCTAAGCAGAATTGAACTAGATATGGCCATGTATGTAGGAAGCACAGTTCTTTTGTTCTGAGCAAGCTCTCTGTTCTGGCCCTATAGGAAACACAGTAGAGTAGAAGTGTGCTCTTTTCTCAAAAGCAGAGTGTGTTTCTTGTAAGGCGAGCTAGCGTTTCTTTCCCAGTCCTAAATGGAGTTGAATCACATGCAGTTTTTGTACCTATGAGCAAAAGTTGTTTTCTGGTAAGGAAAGTCACTATTGTGCTCTCATTACCATACACAGTGCAAATTCCACTCGCGTCTGTTCCCCGCATGTACAGTGTATTGGACTGAAGAAGAGCTACTTCTCTTCTCTGTTTCCTAAGCAGAGTTGAACTAGATATGGCCCGTGTGTAGGAAGTACAGTACTTTTCTTCTGAGCAAGCTCACTGTTCGGACCACATAGGAAACACAGTAGAGAGGAAGAGTGCTCTTTTCTCAAAAGCAGAGTGTGTTTTTTCTAAGCCGAGCTAGCGTTTGTTTCCCAGTACTAAATGGAGTTGAATCACATGCAGTTTCTGGTCCTACGAGCAAGAGTAGTTTTCTGATAAGAAGAGTCACTATTGCGCTCCCATTGCCATACACAGTGTAAATAGCACTGGCGTCGGTTCCCAGCATGTACAGTGTATTGGACTGAAGAGAATCTACTGTTCTTGTCAGGTTCCTAAGCAGAATTGAACTAGATATGGCCATATGTGTAGGAAGCACAGTTCTTTTGTTCTGAGCAAGCTCACTTTCGGACCCAATATCAAACACAATAGAGTAGAAGAGTGCTCTTTTCTCAAAAGCAGAGTGTGTTTATTGTAAGGCTAGCTAGCGTTTGTTTCCCAGTCTTAAATGGAGTTGAATCACATGCAGTTTCTGGTCCTACGAGCAAGGGATGTTTTCTGGTAATGAAAGTCACTATTGCGCTCCCATTGCCATACACAGTTCAAATAGCACTTGCGTCTGTTCCCAGCACGTACAGTGTATTGGACTGAAGAGGAGCTACTCTTCTTGTCAGTTTCCTAAGCAGAGTTGAACCAGAAATGGCCCGTGTGTGTAGGAAGCACAGGTCTTTTGTTCTGAGCAAGCTCACTGTTCGGATCCCATAGGAAACACAGTAGAGTAGAAGAGTGCTCTTTTCTCAAAAGCAGAGTGTGTTTCTTTTAAGGCGAGCTAGCGTTTGTTTCCCAGTTCTAAATGGAGTTGAATCACATGCAGTTTCTGTTCCTATGAGCAAGAGTTGTTTTCTGGTAAGAAGAGGCACTATTGCGTTCCCATTGCCATACACAGGGCAAATAGGACTGGCGTCGGTTCCCAGCATTTACAGTGTATTGGACTGAAGAGGAGCTACTATTCTTGTCAGGTTCCTAAGAAGAGTTGAACTAGATATGGCCCGTGTGTGTCGGAAGAACAGTTCTTTTGTTCTGAGCAAGCTCACTGTTCGGACCCCATAAGAAACACAGTAGAGTAGAAGAGTGCTCTTTTCTCAAAAGCAGAGTGTGTTTCTTGTAAAAACCTGGCTTTTGTTTCCCAGTCCTAAATGGAGTTCAGTCCCATGCAGTTGGTGGTCCTACGAGCAAGAGTTGTTTTCTGGTAAGAAGAGTCACTATTGCTCTCCCATTGCCATACACAGTACAAATAGCACTCGCGTCTGTTCCCAGCAAGTACACTGTATTGGACTGAAGAGGAGCTACTATTCCAGTCAGTTTCCTAAGCAGAGTTGAATTAGACATGGCCCATGTGTGTAGGAAGCACAGTTCTTTTGTTCTGAGCAAGCTCACTGTTCGGACCCCATAGGAAACACAGTAGAGTAGAAGAGTGCTCTTTTCTCAAAAGCAGAGTGTGTTTCTTATAAGACAAGCTTGCGTTTCTTTCCCTGTCCTAAATGGAGTTGAGTTACATGCAGTTTCTGGTCCTATGACCAAGAGTTGTTTTCTGGTAAGAAGAGTCACTATTGCGCTCCCATTGTCATACACAGGGCAAATAGCGCTGGCGTCTGTTCCCAGCAAGTACAGTGTATTGGACTGAAGAGGAGTTACTGTTCTTGTCAGTTTCCTAAGAAGAGTTGAACTAGATATGGCCCGTGTGTGTAGGAAGCACAGTTCTTTTGTTCTGAGCAAGCTCATTGTTCTGCCCCTATAGGAAACACAGTAGAATAGAAGAGTGCTCTTTTGTCAAAAGCAGAGTGTGTTTCTTGTAAGGCGAGCTAGCGTTTTTTTCCCAGTCCTAAATGGAATTGAGTCACATGGAGTTTTTGGTCGTATGAGCAAGAGTTGTTTTCTGGGAAGAAGAGTCACTGTTGTACTCCCATTGCCATATACAGTAAAAATAGCACTTGCATCTGTTCCCAGCAAGTACCATGTATTGGACTGAAGAGGAGCTACTGTTCTTGTCAGTTTCCTAAGCAGAGTTGAACTACATATGGCCCGTGTGTGTAGGAAGCACAGTTCTTTTGTTCTGAGCAAGCTCACTTTTCCGACCCCATAGGAAACACAGTAGAGTAGAAGAGTGCTTTTTCTCAAAAGCACAGTGTGTTTCTTGTAAGGCGAGCTAGCATTTGTTTCCCAGTCCTAAATGGAGTTGAATCATATGCAGATTCTGGTCGTATGAGCAAGAGTTGTTTTCTGGTAAGAAGAGTCACTATTGCGCTCCCATTAACATACTCAGGGCAAATAGCACTGGAATCTGTTCCCAGCATGTACAGTGTATTGGACTGAAGAAGAGCTACTGTTCTTGTCAGTTTCCTAAGCAGAGATGAAGTAGATATGGCCCCTTTATGTAGGAAGCACAGTTCTTTTTTCTGAGCAAGTTCACTGTCCTGGCCCTATAGGAAACACAGTAGAGTAGAAGAGTGCTCTTTTCTCAAAAGAAGAGTATGTTTCTTGTAAGGCGAGCTAGCGTTTGTTTTCCAGTCCTAAATGGTGTTGAATCACATGCAGTTTTTGGTCCTACCAGCAAGAGTTGTTTGCTAGTAAGGAAAGTCACTATTGTGCTCCCATTGCCATACACAGTGCAAATACACTCGCGTCTGTTTCCAGCAAGTACAGTGTATTGGACTGAAGAGGATCTACTATTCTTGTCAGTTTCCTAAGCAGAGTTGAACTAGATATGGCCCGTGTGTAGGAAGCACAGTTCTTTTGTTCTGAGCAAGCTCACTGTTCTGGCCCTGTAGGAAACACAGTAGAGTAGAAGAGTGCTCTTTTCCCAAAAGCAGAGTGTGTTTCTTGTAAGGCGATCTAGCATTTGTTTCCCAGTCCTAAATGGAGTTGAATCACATGCAATTTCTGGTCCTACGAGCAAGAGTTGTTTTCTGGTAAGAAAAGTCACTATTGTGCTCCCATTGTCATACACAGGGCAAATAGCACTGGCGTCTGTTACCAGCATATACAGTGTATTGGACTGAAGAGGATCTACTATTCTTGTCAGTTTCCTAAGCAGAGTTGATCTAGATATGGCCCGTGTGTGTAGGAAGCACAGTTCTTTTGTTCTGAGCATGCTCACTGTTCTGGCCCTACAGGAAACACAGTAGAGTAGAAGAGTGCTCTTTTCTCAAAAGCAGAGTGTGTTTCTTGTAAGGCGAGCTAGCGTTTCTTTCCCAGTCCTAAATGGAGTTGAATCCCATGCAGTTTCTGGTCCTAAGAGCAAGAGTTGTTTTCTGATAAGAAGAGTCACTATTGCGCTCCCATTGTCATAAACAGTGCAAATAGCACTGGCGTCTGTTCCCAGCAAGTACAGTGTATTGGACTGAAGAGGAGCTAATGTTCCCGTCAGTTTCCTAAGCAGAGTAGAACTAGATATGGCCCGTGTGTGTAGGAGGCACAGTTCTTTTGTTCTGAGCAAGCTCACTGTTCGGATCCCATAGGAAACACAGGAGAGTAGAAGAGTACTCTTTTCTCAAAAGCAGAGTGTGTTTCTTGTAAGGCGAGCTAGCGTTTTTTTCACAGTCCTAAATGGAGTTGAATCCCATGCAGTTTCTGGTCCTAGGAGCAAGAGTCGTTTTCTGGTAAGAAGAGTCACTATTGCACTCCCATTGTCATAAACAGTGCAAATAGCACTGGCGTCTGTTCCCAGCAAGTACAGTGTATTGGACTGAAGAGGAGCTAATGTTCTTGTCAGTTTCCTAAGCAGAGTAGAACTAGATATGGCTCGTGTGTGTAGGAGGCACAGTTTATTTGTTCTGAGCAAGCTCACTGTTCGGATCCCATAGGAAACACAGTAGAGTAGAAGAGTGCTCTTTTCTCAAAAGCAGAGTGTGTTTCTTGTAAGGCGAGCTAGTGTTTGTTTCCCAGTTAGAATTCGAGTTGAATCCCATGCAGTTTCCGGTCCTACGAGCAAGAGTTGTTTTCTGATAAGAAGAGTCACTATTGTGCTCCCATTGCCATACACAGTGCAAATAGCAGTCGCGTCTGTTCCCAGCAAATACAGTGTATTGGACTGAAGAGGAGCTACTGTTCTTGTCAGTTTCCTAAGCAGAGTTGAACTAGATATGACCCGTGTGTGTAGGAAGCACAGTTCTTTTTTTCTGAGCAAGCTCACTGTTTGGACCCCATAGAAAACACAGTGGAGTAGATGTGTGCCCTATTCTCAAAAGCAGAGCGTGTTTCTTGTAAGGCGAGCTAGCGTTTGTTTCCCAGTCCTAAGTGGATTGAATCAAATGCAGTTTCTGGTCCTAAGAGCAAGAGTTGTTTTCTGGTAAGAAGATTCACTATTGTGCACTTATTGCTGTATACAGTGCAAATAGCACTCGCCTCTTTTCCTAGGAAGTACAGTGTATTGGACTGAAGAGGAGCAACTGTTCTTGTCAGTTTCTAAGCAGAGTTGAACTAGATATGGCCCGTGTGTGTAGGAAGCACAGTTCTTTTATTCTGAGCAAGCTCACTGTTTGGACCCCATAGGAAACACAGTAGAGTAGAAGAGTGCTCTTTTCTCAAAAGCAGAGTGTGTTTCTTATAAGCGAGCCAGCGTTTGTTTCCCAGTCCTAAATGGAGTTGAGTCACATGCAGTTTTTGGTCCTACGAGCAAGAGTTGTTTTCTGGTAAGAAGAGTCGCTTTTGTGCTCCCATTGTCATACACAGGGCAAAGAGCACTGGCGTCTGTTCACAGCATGTACAGTGTATTGGATTGAAGAGGATCTACTGTTCTTGTCAGGTTCCTAAGCAGAGATGAACTAGATATGTCCCGTGTGTGTAGGAAGCACAGTTTTTTTGTTCTCAGCAAGCTCACGGTTCTGGCCCTATAGGAAACACAGAAGAGTAGAAGAGTGCTCTTTTCTCAAAAGCAGAGTGTGTTTCTTGTAAGGCGAGCTAGCGTTTATTTCCCAGTTCTCAATGTAGTTGAATCACATGCAGTTTTTGGTCCTATGAGCAAAAGTTTTTTTCTGGTAAGGAATGTCACTATTGCGCTCCCATTGCCATACACAGTGCAAATTGCACTCGCGTCTGTTCCCAGCAAGTACAGTGTCTTGGACTGAAGAGGTGCTACTTTTCTTCTCAGTTTCCTAAGCAGAGTTGAACTAGTTTGGCCCGTGTGTGTAGGAAGCACAGTTCTTTTGTTCTGAGAAAGCTCACTGTTCTGGCCCTATAGGAAACACAGTAGAGTAGAAGAGTGCTCTTTTCTCAAAAGCAGAGTGTGTTTCTTGTAAGGCGAGCTAGCGTTTGTTTCCCAGTCCTAAGTGGAGTTGAATCACATTCAGTTTCTGGTCCTACGAGCAAGAGTTGTTTTCTGGTAAGAGGAGTCACTTTTGTGCTCCCATTGTCATACACAGGGCAAATAGCACTGGCGTCTGTTCCCAACAATTACAGTATATTGGACTGAAGAGGAGCTACTGTTCTTGTCAGTTTCCTAAGCAGAGTTGAACTAGATATGACCCGTGTGTGTAGGAAGCACAGTTCTTTTGTTCTGAGCAAGCTCACTGTTTGGACTCCATAGGAAACACAGTATAGAAGATGTGTACCCTATTCTCAAAAGCAGAGCGTGTTTCTTGTAAGGCAAGCTAGCGTTTGTTTCCCAGTCCTAAGTGGATTGATTCAAATGCAGTTTCTCGTCCTAAGAGCAAGAGTTGTTTCCTGGTAAGAAGATTCACTATTGTGCACTTATTGCCGTACACAGTGCCAATAGCACTCGCGTCTGTTCCCAGCAAGTACAGTGTATTGGACTGAAGAGGAGCTACTGTTCTTGTCAGTTTCCTAAGCAGAGTTGAACTAGATATGGCCCGTGTGTAGGAAGCACAGTTCTTTTGTTCTGAGCAAGCTCACTCTTCGAACCCCATAGGAAACGCTGTAGAGTAGAAGAGTGCTCTTTTCTCAAAAGAAGAGTGTGTTTCTTGTAAGGCGAGCTAGAATTTGTTTCCCAGTTCTAAAAGGAGTTGAAATACACATGCAGTTTTTGGTCCTATGAGCAAGAGTTGTTTTCTGGTTAGAAGAGTCACTATTGCGCTCCCATTTTCATACACAAGGCAAATAGCACTGGCGTCGGTTCCTAGCATGTACAGTGTATTGGACTGAAGAGAATCTACTGTTCTTGTCAGGTTCCAAGCAGAATTGAACTAGATATGGCCATGTGTGTAGGAAGCACAGTTCTTTTGTTCTGAGCAAGTTCACTGTTCAGACCCCATAGGAAACACAGTAGAGTAGAAGAGTGCTCGTTTCTGAAAAGCAGAGTGTGTTTCTTGTAAGGCGAGATAGGGTTTGTTTCCCAGTCCTAAATGGAGTTGAATCACATGCAGTTTTTGGTCCTATGAGCAAGAGTTGTTTTCTGGTAAGGAATGTCACTATTGTGCTCTCATTGCCATACACAGTGCAAATAGCACTCGCGTCTGTTCCCAGCAAGTACAGTGTATTGGACTGAAGAGGATCTACTTTTCTTGTCAGGTTCCTAAGTAGAATTGAACTAGATTTGGCCCTGTGTGTAGGAAGCACAGTTCTTTTGTTCTGAGCATATTCACTGTTCGGACCCCATAGGAAACACAGTAGAGTAGAAGCGTGCCCTTTTCTCAAAAGCAGAGTGTGTTTCTTGTAAGGCGAGCTAGCGTTTGTTTCCCAGTCCTAAGTGGAGTTGAATCACATGCAGTTTCTTGTCCTACGAGCAAGAGTTGTTTTCTGGTAAGAAGAGTCACTATTGCACTCCCATTTTCATACACAGGGCAAATAGCACTCGCGTCTGTTTCCAGCAAGTACAGTGTATTGGACTGAATAGGAGCTACTGTTCTTGTCAATTTCCTAAGCAGAGTTGAACTAGATATGGCCCGTGTGTGTAGGAAGCACAGTTCTTTTGTTCTCAGCAAGCTCACTCCTCTGACTCCATAGGAAACACAGTAGAGTAGAAAAGAGCTCTTTTCTCAAAAGCAGAGTGTGTTTCTTGAAAGGCGAGCTAGTGTTTGTTTTCCAGTCAGAAATGGAGTTGAATCCCATGCAGTTTCTGGTCCTACGAGCAAGAGTTGTTTTCTGGTAAGGAAAGTCACTATTGCGCTCCCATTGCCATACACAGTACAAATAGAACTCGCGTCTGTTCCCAGGAAGTACAGTGTATTGGACTGAAGAGGAGCTACTGTTCTTCTCAGTTTCCTAAGAGGAGTTGAACTAGATATGGCCCATGTGTATAAGAAGCACAGTTCTTTTGTTCTGAGAAAGCTCACTGTGCGACACCATAGGAACCACAGTAGAGTAGAAGAGTGCTCTTTTCTCAAAAGCAGACTGTGTTTCTTGAAAGGCGAGCTAGTGTTTGTTTTCCAGTCAGAAATGGAGTTGAATCACATGCAGATTCTGGTCTTACGAGCAAGAGTTGTTTTCTGTAAAGAAGAGTCACTATTGCGCTCCAATTTACATACACAGGGCAAATAGCACTGGCATCTGTTCGCAGCAAGTACAGTGTATTGGACTGAAGAGGAGCTACTGTTCTTGTCAATTTCCTAAGCAGAGATGAACTAGATATGGCCCCTGTGTGTAGGAAGCACAGTTCTTTTTTTCTGAGCAAGTTCACTGTCCTGGCCCTATAGGAAACAAAGTAGAGTAGAAGAGTGCTCTTTTCTCAAAAGCAGAGCGTGTTTCTTGTATGGCGAGCTGGCGTTTGTTTCCCAGTCCTAAATGGAGTTGAATCACATGCAGTTTCTTGTTGTAGGAGCAAGAGAAGTTTTCTGATAAGAAGAGTCACTATTGTGCTCCCATTGCCATACACAGTGCAAATAGCACTCGCGTCTGTTCCCAGCAAGTACAGTGTATTGGACTGAAGAGGAGCTACTGTTCCTGTCACTTTCCTAAGCAGAGTTGAACCAGATATGGCCCGTGTGTGTAGGAAGCACAGTTCTTTTGTTCTGAGCAAGCTCACTGTTCGTACCCCATAGGAACCACAGTAGAGTAGAAGAGTGTTCTTTTCTCAAAAGCAGACTGTGTTTCTTGAAAGGCGAGCTAGTGTTTGTTTTCCAGTCAGAAATGGAGTTGAATCACATGCAGATTCTGGTCGTACGAGCAAGAGTTGTTTTCTGTAAAAAGAGTCACTATTGCGCTCCCTTTGCCATACACAGGGCAAATAGCACTGGCATCTGTTCCCAGCATGTACAGTGTATTGGACTGAAGAGGAGCTACTGTTCTTGTCAGTTTCCAAGGCAGAGATGAACTACATATGGCCCCTGTGTGTAGGAAGCACAGTTCTTTTTTTTTCTGAGCAAGTTCACTGTCCTGGCCCTATAGGAAACACAGTAGAGTAGAAGAGTGCTCTTTTCTCAAAAGTAGAGTGTGTTTCCATTAAGGCGAGCTAGAGTTTGTTTCCCAGTCCTAAATGGAGTTGAATCACATGGAGTTTTTGGTCCTACCAGCAAGAGATGTTTGCTAGTAAGGAAAGTCACTATTGTGCTCCCTTTGCCATATACAGTGCAAATAGCACTCTCATCTGTTTCCAGCAAGTACAGTGTATTGGACTGAAGAGGATCTACTGTTCTTGTCAGTTTCCTAAGCAGAGTTGAACTAGATATGGCACGTGTGAAGGAAGCACAGTTCATTTGTTCTGAGCAAGCTCAGTGTTCAGAACACATAGGATACACAGTAGAGTAGAAGAGTGCTCTTTTCTCAAAAGCAGATTGTGTTTCTTGAAAGGCGAGCTAGTGTTTGTTTCCTAGTCAGAAATGGAGTTGAATCCCATGCAGTTTCTGGTCCTACGAGCAAGAGTTGTTTTCTGGTAAGAAGAGACACTATTGCGCTCCCATTGTCATACACAGGGCAAATAGCACTGGCATCTGTTCCCAGCATGTACAGTGTATTGGACTGAAGAGGAGCTACTGTTCTTGTCAGTTTCCTAAGCAGAGTTGAACTAGATATGGCCCCTGTGTGTAGCAAGCACAGTTCTATTGTTCTGAGCAAGCTGACTGTTCTGGGCCTAAAAGAAACACAGTAGAGTAGAAGAGTGCTCTTTTCTCAAAAGCAGAGTGTGGTTCTTGTAAGGCGAGCTAGCGTTTGTTTCCCAGTCCTAAATGGAGTTGAGTTACATGCAGTTTCTGGTCCTATGAGCAAGAGTTTTTTTCTGGTAAGAAGAGTCACTATTGCGCTCCCATTGTCATACACTGGGCAAATAGCACTGGCGTCTGTTGCCAGCATGTACAGTGTATTGGACGGAAGAGGACCTACTGTTCTTGTCAGGTTCCTAAGCAGAATTGAACTAGATATGGCCGTGTGTGTAGGAAGCACAGTTCTTTTGTTCTGAGCAAGCTCACTGTTCGGACCCCATAGGAAACACAGTAGAGTAGAAGAGTGCTCTTTTATCAAAAGCAGAGTGTGTTTCTTGTAAGGCGAGCTAGCGTTTGTTTCCCAGTCCTAAATGGAGTTGAATCACATGCAGATTCTGGTCATACGAGCAAGAGTTGTTTTCTGGTAAGAAGAGTCACAATTGTGCTCCCATTTATTCACAGGGCAAGTAGCATTGGCATCTGTTCCCAGAATGTACTGTGTATTGGACTGAAGAGGAGCTACTATTCTTGTCAGTTTCCTAAGCAGAGATGAACTACATATGGCCCCTGTGTGTAGGAAGCACAGTTCTTTTTTTTCTGAGCAAGTTCACTGTCTTGGCCCTATAGGAAACACAGTAGAGTAGAAGAGTGCTCTTTTCTCAAAAGCAGAGTGTGTTTCTTGTAAGGCGAGGTAGCAGTTGTTTCCCAGTCCTAAATGGAGTTGAATCACATGCAGTTTTTGGTCCTATGACCAAGAGGTATTTTCTGGTAAGGAATGTCACTATTGTTCTCTCATTGCCATACACAGTGCAAATTGCACTCGTGTCTGTTCCCAGCATGTACAGTGTATTGGACTGAAGAAGAGCTACTTTTCTTCTCAGTTTCCTAAGCAGAGTTGAACTAGATATGGCCTGTGTGTGTACGAAGTACAGTTCTTTTGTTCTGAGCAAGCTCACTGTTCTGGCCCTATAAGAAACACAGTAGAGTAGAAGAGTGCTCTTTTCTCAAAAGCAGAGTGTGTTTCTTGTAAGGCGAGCTGGCGTTTGTTTCCCAGTCCTAAATGGAGTTGAATTACATGCAGTTTCTGGTCCTACGAGCAAGAGTAGTTTTCTGATAAGAAGAGTCACTATTGCGCTCCCATTGCCATACACAGTGCAAATAGCACTCGCGTCTGTTCCCAGCAAGTACAGTGTATTGGACTGAATAGGAGCTACTGTTCTTCTCAGATTCCAAAGCAGAGTTGAACTAGATATGGCCCGTGTTTGTAGGAAGCACAGTTCTTTTGTTCTGAGCAAGCTCACTCTTCGGTTTCCATGGGAAACACAGTAGAGTAGAAGAGTGCTCTTTTCTCAAAAGCAGAGTATGTTTCTGGAAAGGCAAGCTAGTTAGTGTTTGTTTCCCAGTCAGAAATGGAGTTGAATCCCATGCAGTTCCTGGTCCTACGAGCAAGAATTTTTTTCTGTTAAGAAGAGTAACTATTGTGCTCCCATTGCCCTAAACAGTGCATATAGCACTGGTGTCTGTTCCCAGCAAGTACAGTATATTGGACTGAAGAGGATCTACTGTTCTTCTCAGTTTCCTAAGCAGAGTTGAACTAGATATGGCCCGTGTGTGTAGGAAGCACAGTTCTTTTGTTCGGAGCAAGCTCACTGTTCGGACCCCATAGGAAACACAGTAGAGTAGAAGAGTGCTTGTTTCTCAAAAACAGAGTGTGTTTCTTGTAAGGCGAGCTAGTGTTTGTTTCCCAGTCCTAAATGGAGTTGAATCACATGTAGTTTCTCGTTCTACGAGCAAGAGTTGTTTTCTGGTAAGAAGAGTCACTATTGTGCTCCCATTGTCATACACAGGGCAAATAGCACTGGCATCTGTTCCCAGCATGTACAGAGTATTGGCCTGAAGAGGATCTACTGTTTTTGTCAGGTTCGTAAGCAGAATTGAACTAGATATGGCCCGTGTGTGTAGGAAGCACAGTTCTTTTGTTCTGAGCAATCTCACTGTTCGCACCCAATAGGAAACACAGTAGAGTAGAAGAGTGCCCTTTTCTCAAAAGCAGAGTGTGTTTCTTGTAAGGCGAGCTAGCGTTTGTTTTCCAGTCCTAAATGTAGTTGAATCACATGCAGTTTTTGGTCCTATGACCAAGAGTTGTTTTCTGGTAAGGAATGTCACTATTGTTCTCTCATTGCCATACACAGTGCAAATTGCACTCGCGTCTGTTCCCAGCATGTACAGTGTATTGGACTGAAGAAGAGCTACTTTTCTTCTCAGTTTCCTAAGCAGAGTTGAACTAGATATGGCCTGTGTGTGTACGAAGTACAGTTCTTTTGTTCTGAGCAAGCTCACTGTTCTGGCAATATAAGAAACACAGTAGAGTAGAAGAGTGCTCTTTTCTCAAAAGCAGAGTGTGTTTCTTGTAAGGCGAGCTGGCGTTTGTTTCCCAGTCCTAAATGGAGTTAAATTACATGCAGTTTCTGGTCCTACGAGCAAGAGTAGTTTTCTGATAAGAAAAGTCACTATTGCGCTCCCATTGCCATACACAGTGCAAATAGCACTCGCGTCTGTTCCCAGCAAGTACAGTGTATTGGACTGAAGAGGAGCTACTGTTGTTGTCAGTTTCCTAAGCAGAGTTGAACTAGATATGGCCCGTGTGTGTAGGAAGCACAGTTCTTTTGTTCTGAGCAAGCTCACTCTTTGGACACCATAGGAAACACAGTAGAGTAGATGAGTGCTCTTTTCTCAAAAGCAGAGTGTGTTTCTTGCAAGGCGAGCTAGCGTTTTTTTTTTCCCAGTCCTAAATGGAGTTGAATCCCATTCAGTTTCTGGTCCTACCAGCAAGAGTTGTTTGCTAGTAAGGAAAGTCACTATTGTGCTCCCATTGCCATACACAGTACAAATAGCACTCGCGTCTGTTTCCAGCAAGTACAGTGTATTGGACTGAAGAGGATCTACAGTTCTTGTCAGTTTCCTAAGAGGAGTTGAACTAGATATGGCCCGTGTGTGTAGGAAGCACAGTTCTTTTCTTCTGAGGCAGCTCACTGTTCTGGCATTATAGGAAATACAGTAGAGTAGAAGAGTGCTCTTTTCTCAAAAGCAGAGTGTGTTTCTTGTAAGGCAAGCTAGTGTTGGTTCCCAGTCCTAAATGGAGTTGAATCACATGCAGTTTCTGGTCCTATGAGCAAGAGTTGTTTTCTGGTAAGGAAAGTCACTAGTGCACTCCCATTGCCATACACAGTACAAATAGCACTCGCATCTGTTTCCAGGAAGTACAGTGTATTGGACTGAAGAGGAGCTACTGTTCTTCTCAGTTTCCTAAGAGGAGTTGAACTAGATATGGCCCGTGTGTATAAGAAGCACAGTTCTTTTGTTCTGAGAAAGCTCACTGTGCGAAACCATAGGAACCACAGTAGAGTAGAATAGTGTTCTTTTCTCAAAAGCAGACTGTGTTTCTTGAAAGGCGAGCTAGTGTTTGTTTTCCAGTCAGAAATGGAGTTGAATCACATGCAGATTCTGGTCGTACGAGCAAGAGTTGTTTTCTGTAAAAAGAGTCACTATTGCGCTCCCTTTGCCATACACAGGGCAAATAGCATGGCATCTGTTCCCAGCAAGTACAGTGTATTGGACTGAAGAGGAGCTACTGTTCTTGTCAGTTTACTAAGCAGAGATGAACTACATATGGCCCCTGTGTGTAGGAAGCACAGTTCTTTTGTTCTGAGCAAGCTCACTGTTCGGACCTCATAAGAAACACAGTAGAGTAGAAGAGTGCTCTTTTCTCAAAAGCAGAGTGTGTTTCTTGTAACAAAATGGCTTTTGTTTCCCAGTCCTAAATGGAGTTCAGTCACATGCAGTTGGTGGTCCTACGAGCAAGAGTTGTTTTCTGGTAAGAAGAGTCACTATTGCTCTCCCATTGCCATACACAGTACAAATAGCACTCGCGTCTGTTCCCAGCAAGTACACTGTATTGGACTGAAGAGGAGCTACTATTCCAGTCAGTTTCCTAAGCAGAGTTGAATTAGACATGGACCATGTATGTAGGAAGCACAGTTCTTTTGTTCTGAGCAAGCTCACTTTTCGGACCCCATAGGAAACACAGTAGAGTAGAAGAGTGCTCTTTTCTCAAAAGCAGAGTGTGTTTCTTGTAAGGCGAGCTAGCGTTTCTTTCCCAGTCCTAAATGGAGTTGAGTTACATGCAGTTTCTGGTTCTATGAGCAAGAGTTGTTTTCCGGTAAGAAGAGTCACTATTGCACTCCCATTGTCATACACAGGGCAAATAGCGCTGGCGTCTGTTCCCAGCAAGTACAGTGTATTGGACTGAAGAGGATCTACTGTTCTTGTCAGGTTCCTAATCAGAATTAAACTAGGTATGGCCGTGTGTGTAGGAAGCACAGTTCTTTTGTTCTGAGCAAGCTCACTGTTCAGACCCCATAGGAAACACAGTAGAGTACAAGCGTGCCCTTTTCTCAAAAGCAGAGTGTTTTTCTTGTAAGGCGAGCTAGTGTTTGTTTCCCAGTCCTAAAGGGAGTTGAATCACATGCAGTTTCTGTTCCTACGAGCAAGAGTTGTTTTCTGGTAAAAGTGTCACTTTTGCACTCCCATTGCCATACACAGTGCAAATAGCACTCGCGTCTGTTGCCCGCAAGTACAGTGTATTTGACTGAAGAGGAGTTACTGTTCTTGTCAGTTTCCTAAGCAGACTTGAACTACATATGGCCCGTGTGTGTAGGAAGCACAGTTCATTTGTTCTGAGCAAGCTCATTATTCTGGCCCTTTAGGAAACACAGTAGAGTAGAAGAGTGCTCTTTTGTCAAAAGCAGAGTGTGTTTCTTGTAAGGCGAGCTAGCGTTTGTTTCCCAGTCCTACATGGAATTGAGTCACATGGAGTTTTTGGTCGTACGAGCAAGAGTTGTTTTCTGGAAAGAAGAGTCACTGTTGTACTCCCATTGCCATATACAGTAAAAATAGCACTTGCATCTGTTCCCAGCAAGTACCATGTATTGGACTGAAGAGGAGCTACTGTTCTTGTCAGTTTCCTAAGCAGAGTTGAACTTCATATGGCCCGTGTGTGTAGGAAGCACAGTTCTTTTGTTCTGAGCAAGCTCACTGTTCGGACCCCATAGGAAACACAGTAGAGTAGAAGAGTGCTTTTTCTCAAAAGCAGAGTGTGTTTCTTGTAAGGAGAGCTAGCATTTGTTTCCCAGTCCTAAATGGAGTTGAATCATATGCAGATTCTCGTCGTACGAGCAAGAGTTGTTTTCTGGTAAGAAGAGGCACTATTGCGCTCCCTTTAACATACTCAGGGCAAATAGCACTGGCATCTGTTCCCAGCATGTACAGTGTATTGGACTGAAGAAGAGCTACTGTTCTTGTCAGTTTCCTAAGCAGAGATGAAGTAGATATGGCCCCTTTGTGTAGGAAGCACAGTTCTTTTTTCTGAGCAAGTTCACTGTCCTGGCCCTATAGGAAACACAGTAGAGTAGATGAGTGCTCTTTTCTCAATAGCAGAGTATGTTTCTTGTAAGACAAGCTAGCGTTTGTTTCCCAGTCCTAAATGGAGTTGAATCACATGCAGTTTTTGGTCCTAGGACCAAGAGTTGTTTTCTGGTAAGGAATGTCACTATTGTTCTCTCATTGCCATACACAGTGCAAATTGCACTCGCGTCTGTTCCCAGCATGTACAGTGTATTGGACTGAAGAAGAGCTACTTTTCTTCTCAGTTTCCTAAGCAGAGTTGAACTAGATATGGCCTGTGTGTGTACAAAGTACAGTTCTTTTGTTCTGAGCAAGCTCACTCTTCTGGCCCTATAAGAAACACAGTAGAGTAGAAGAGTGCTCTTTTCTCAAAAGCAGAGTGTGTTTCTTGTAAGGCGAGGTAGCAGTTGTTTCCCAGTCGTAAATGGAGTTGAATCCCATGCAGTTTCAGGTCCTATGAGGAAGAGTTGTTTTCTGGTAAGAAGAGTCACTATTGTGCTCCCATTGTCATACACAGGGCAAATAGCATTGGCGTCGGTTCCCAGAATGTACAGTGTAATGGACTGAAGAGAATCTACTGTTCTTGTCAGGTTCCTAAGCAGAATTGAACTAGATATGGCCGTGTGTGTAGGAAGCACAGTTCTTTTGTTCTGAGAAAGCTCAATGTTCGGACCCCATAGGAAACACAATAGAGGAGAAGAGTGCTCTTTTCTCAAAAGCAGAGTGTGTTTCTTTTAAGGCGAGCTAGCATTTGTTTCCCAGTCCTAAATGGAGTTGAATCACATGCAGTTTCTGGACCTAGGAGCAAGAGTTGTTTTCTGGTTAGGAAAGTCACTATTGCGCTCCCATTGCCATACACAGTTCAAATAGCACTTGCAACTGTTCCGAGCAAGTACAGTTTATTGGACTGAAGAGGAGCTACTGTTCCTGTCACTTTCCTAAGCAGAATTGAACCAGATATGGCCCGTGTGTGTAGGAAGCACAGTTCTTTTGTTCTGAGCAAGCTCACTGTTCGTACCGCATAGGAAACACAGTAGAGTAGAAGAGTGCTCTTTTCTCAAAAGCAGAGTGTGTTTCTTGTAACAGGAGGTAGCGTTTGTTTCCCAATCCTAAATGGATTTGAATCACATGCAGTTTCTGGTCGTACGAGTAAGAGTTGCTTTCTGGTAAGGAAAGTCACTATTGTGCTCCCATTGCCATACATAGTGCAAATAGCATTCGCGTCTGTTCCCAGCAAGTACAGTGTATTGGACTGAATAGGAGCTACTGTTCTTGTCAGATTCCTAACCAGAGTTGAACTAGATATGGCCCGTGTGTGTAGGAAGCACAGTTCTTTTGTTCTGAGCAAGCTCACTCTTCGGACTCCATGGGAAACACAGTAGAGTAGAAGAGTGCTCTTTTCTCAAAAGCAGAGTATGTTTCTGGAAAGGCGAGCTAGTTAGTGTTTGTTTCCCAGTCAGAAATGGAGTTGAATCCCATGCAGTTCCTGGTCCTACGAGCAAGAATTTTTTTCTGTTAAGAAGAGTAACTATTGTGCTCCCATTGCCCTAAACAGTGCAAATAGCACTGGTGTCTGTTCCCAGCAAGTACAGTATATTGGACTGAAGAGGATCTACTGTTCTTGTCAGTTTCCTAAGCAGAGTTGAACTAGATATGGCCCGTGTGTGTAGGAAGCACAGTTCTTTTGTTCGGAGCAAGCTCACTGTTCGGACCCCATAGGAAACACAGTAGAGTAGAAGAGTGCTTGTTTCCCAAAAACAGAGTGTGTTTCTTGTAAGGCGAGCTAGTGTTTGTTTCCCAGTCCTAAATGGAGTTGAATCACATGCAGTTTCTGGTTCTACGAGCAAGAGTTGTTTTCTGGTAAGAAGAGTCACTATTGTGCTCCCATTGTCATACACAGGGCAAATAGCACTGGCATCTGTTCCCAGCATGTACAGTGTATTGGACTGAAGAGGATCTACTGTTTTTGTCAGGTTCCTAAGCAGAATTGAACTAGATATGGCCCGTGTGTGTAGGAAGCACAGTTCTTTTGTTCTGAGCAATCTCACTGTTCGGACCCAATGGGAAACACAGTAGAGTAGAAGAGTGCCCTTTTCTCAAAAGCAGAGTGTGTTTCTTGTAAGGCGAGCTAGCGTTTGTTTCCCAGTCCTAAATGGAGTTGAATCACATGCAGTTTTTGGTGCTATGACCAAGAGTTGTTTTCAGGTAAGGAATGTCACTATTGTTCTCTCATTGCCATACACAGTGCAAATTGCACTCGCGTCTGTTCCCAGCATGTACAGTGTATTGGACTGAAGAAGAGCTACTTTTCTTCTCAGTTTTTTAAGCAGAGTTGAACTAGATATGGCCCGTGTGTGTAGGAAGTACAGTTCTTTTGTTCTGAGCAAGCTCACTGTTCTGGCCCTATAAGAAACACAGTAGAGTAGAAGAGTGCTCTTTTCTCAAAAGCAGAGTGTGTTTCTTGTAAGGCTAGCTGGCGTTTGTTTCCCAGTCCTAAATGGAGTTGAATCACATGCAGTTTCTGGTCCTACGAGCAAGAGTAGTTTTCTGATAAGAAGAGTCACTACTGCGCTCCCAGTGCCATACACAGTGCAAATAGCACTCGCGTCTGTTCCCAGCAAGTACAGTGTATTGGACAGAAGAGGAGCTACTGTTCTTGTCAGTTTCCTAAGCAGAGTTGAACTAGATATGACCCGTGTGTGTAGGAAGCACAGTTCTTTTGTTCTGAGAAAGCTCACTGTGCGAAACCATAGGAACCACAGTAGAGTAGAATAGTGTTCTTTTCTCAAAAGCAGACAGTGTTTCTTGAAAGGCAAGCTAGTGTTTGTTTTCCAGTCAGAAATGGAGTTGAATCACATGCAGATTCTGGTCGTACGAGCAAGAGTTGTTTTCTGTAAAAAGAGTCACTATTGCGCTCCCTTTGCAATACACAGGGCAAATAGCACTGGTATCTGTTCCCAGCAAGTACAGTGTATTGGACTGAAGAGGAGCTACTGTTCTTTTCAGTTTCCTAAGCAGAGATGAACTACATATGGCCCCTGTGTGTAGGAAGTACAGTTCTTTTTTTTCTGAGCAAGTTCACTGTCCTGGCCAAATAGGAAACACAGTAGAGTAGAAGAGTGCTCTTTTCTCAAAAGCAGAGTGTGTTTCTTTTAAGGCGAGCTAGAGTTTGTTTCCCAGTCCTAAATGGAGTTGAATCACATGCAGTTTTTGGTCCTACCAGCAAGAGTTGTTTCCTAGTAAGGAAAGTCACTATTGTGCTAACTTTGCCATACACAGTGCAAATAGCACTCGCGTCTGTTTCCAGCAAGTACAGTGTATTGGACTGAAGAGGATCTACTGTTCTTGTCAGTTTCCTAAGCAGAGTTGAACTAGATATGGCCCGTGTGTAAGAAGCACAGTTCATTTGTTCTGAGCAAGCTCAGTGTTCGGAACACATAGGATACACAGTAGAGTAGAAGAGTGCTCTTTTCTCAAAAGCAGATTGTGTTTCTTGAAAGGCGAGCTAGTGTTTGTTTCCTAGTCAGAAATGGAGTTGAATCCCATGCAGTTTCTGGTCCTACGTTCAAGAGTTGTTCTCTGGTAAGAAGAGTCACTATTGCGCTACCATTGTCATACACTGGGCAAATAGCACTGGCATCTGTTCCCAGCATGTACAGTGTATTGGACTGAAGAGGAGCTACTGTTCTTGTCAGTTTCCTAAGCAGAGTTGTACTAGATATGGCCCCTGTGTGTAGGAAGCACAGTTCTTTTGTTCTGAGCAAGCTGACTGTTCTGGGCCTAAAGGAAACACAGTAGAGTAGAAGAGTGCTCTTTTCTCAAAAGCAGAGTGTGGTTCTTGTAAGGCGAGCTAGTGTTTGTTTCCCAGTCCTAAATGGAGTTGAGTTACATGCAGTTTCTGGTCCTATGAGCAAGAGTTGTTTTCTGGTAAGAAGAGTCACTATTGCGCTCCCATTGTCATACACAGGGCAAATAGCATTGGTGTCTGTTGCCAGCATGTACAGTGTATTGGACTGAAGAGGACCTACTGTTCTTGTCAGGTTCCTAAGCAGAATTGATCTAGATATGGCCGTGTGTGTAGGAAGCACAGTTCTTTTGTTCTGAGCAAGCTCACTGTTCGGACCCCATAGGAAACACAGTAGAGTAGAAGAGTGCTCTTTTATCAAAAGCAGAGTGTGTTTCTTGTAAGGCAAGCTAGCGTTTGTTTCCCAGTCCTAAATGGAGTTGAATCACATGCAGATTCTGTTCATACGAGCAAGAGTTGTTTTCTGGTAAGAAGAGTCACAATTGTGCTCCCATTTACTAACACAGGGCAAATAGCATTGGCATCTGTTCCCAGAATGTACTGTGTATTGGACTGAAGAGGATCTACTGTTCTTGTCAGTTTCCTAAGCAGAGTTGAACTAGATATGGCCCGTGTGTGTAGGAAGCACAGTTCTTTTGTTCGGAGCAAGCTCACTGTTCGGACCCCATAGGAAACACAGTAGAGTAGAAGAGTGCTTGTTTCTCAAAAACAGAGTGTGTTTCTTGTAAGGCGAGCTAGTGTTTGTTTCCCAGTCCTAAATGGAGTTGAATCACATGCAGTTTCTGGTTCTACGAGCAAGAGTTGTTTTCTGGTAAGAAGAGTCACTATTGTGTTCCCATTGTCATACACAGGGCAAATAGCACTGGCATCTGTTCCCAGCATGTACAGTGTATTGGACTGAAGACGATCTACTGTTTTTGTCAGGTTCCTAAGCAGAATTGAACTAGATATGGCCCGTGTGTGTAGGAAGCACAGTTCTTTTGTTCTGAGCAATCTCACTGTTCGGACCCAATAGGAAACACAGTAGAGTAGAAGAGTGCCCTTTTCTCAAAAGCAGAGTGTGTTTCTTGTAAGGCGGGCTAGCGTTTGTTTTCCAGTCCTAAATGGAGTTGAATCACATGCAGTTTCTGTTCCTATGAGCAAGAGTTGTTTTCTGGTAAGAAGAGTCACTATTGTGTTCCACTGTCATGCACAGGGCAAATAGCACTGGCGTCGGTTCCCAGCATGTACAGTGTATTGGACTGAAGAGGATCTACTGTTCTTGTCAGGTTCCTAAGCAGAGTTGAACTAGATATGGCCCGTGTGTGTAGGAAGCACAGTTCTTTTGTTTGGAGCAAGCTCACTGTTCGGACCCCATAGGAAACACAGTAGACTAGAAGAGTGCTCTTTTCTCAAAAGCAGAGTGTGTTTCTTGTAAGGCGAGCTAGCGTTTGTTTTCCAGCCCTAAATGGAGTTGAATCACATGCAGTTTTTGGTCCTATGAAAAAGAGTTGTTTTCTGGTAAGGAATGTCACTATTTTGCTCTAATTGCCATAAACAGTGCAAATAGCACTCGCGTCTGTACCCAGCATGTACAGTGTATTGGACTGAAGAAGAGCTGCTTTTCTTCTCAAATTCCTTAGCAGAGTTGAACTACATATGGCCCGTGTGTGTAGGAAGTACAGTTCTTTTGTTCTGAGCAAGCTCACTGTTCTGGCTCTATAAGAAACACAGTAGATTAGAAGATTGCTCTTTTCTCCAAAAGCAGAGTGTGTTGTTTCTTGTAAGGCGAGCTGGCGTTTGTTTCCCAGTCCTAAATGGAGTTGAATCCCATGCAATTTCTGGTCCTACGAGCAAGAGTAGTTTTCTGAAAAGAAGAGTCACTATTGTGCTCCCATTGCCATACACAGTGCAAATAGCACTCGCGTCTGTTCCCAGCAAGTACAGTGTATTGGACTGAGAGGAGCTAATGTTCTTGTCAGTTTCTTAAGCAGAGTTGAACTAGATATGGCCCGTGTATGTAGAAAGCACAGTTCTTTTGTTCTGAGCAAGCTCACTGTTCGGACCTCATAGGAAACACAATAGAGTAGAAGAGTGCTCTTTTCTCAAAAGCAGAGTGTGTTTCTTGTAAGGCTAGCTAGCGTTTGTTTTCCAGTCCTAAATGGAGTTGAATCACATGCAGTTTCTGGTCCTACCAGCAAGAGATGTTTTCTGGTAAGGAAAGTCACTATTGTGCTCCCATTGCCATACACAGTTCAAATAGCACTTGCATATGTTCCCAGCAAGTACAGTGTATTGGACTGAAGAGGAGTTACTCTTCTTGTCAGTTTCCTAAGCAGAATTGCACTAGATATGGCCATGTGTGTAGGAAGCACAGGTCTTTTGTTGTGAGCAAGCTCACTGTTCGGACCCCATAGGAAACACAGTAGAGTAGAAGAGTGTCCTTTTCTCAAAAGCAGAGTGTGTTTCTTGTAAGGCGAGCTAGCGTTTGTTTCCCAGTCCTAAATGGAGTTGAATCACATGCAGTTTCTGTTCCTATGAGCAAGAGTTGTTTTCTGGTAAGAAGAGTCACTATTGCGTTCCCATTGTCATACACATAGCAAATAGCACTGGCGTCGACTCCCAGCATGTACAGTGTATTGGACTGAAGAGGATCTACTGTTCTTGTAAGGTTCCTAAGCAGAATTGAATTAGATATGGCCATCTGTGTAGGAAGCACAGTTCTTTTGTTCTGAGCAAGCTCACAGTTCGGACCCCATAGGAAAGACAGTAGAGTAGAAGAGTGCTCTTTTCTCAAAAGCAGAGTGTGTTTCTTATAAGGCGAGATAGCGTTTTTTTCCCAGTCCTAAATGGAGTTGAATCCCATGCAGTTTCAGGTCCTAAGAGCAAGAGTTGTTTTCTGGTAAGAAGAGTCACTATTGTGCTCCCATTGTCAAACACAGGGCAAATAGCACTGGTGTCTGTTTCCAGCGTGCAGAGTGTATTGGACTGAAGAAGATCTACTGTTCTTGTCAGTTTCCTAAGCAGAATTGAACTAGATATGTCCGTGGGTGTAGGAAGCACATTTCTCTTGTTCTGATCAAGCTCACTGTTCTGGCACTATAGGAAACACAGTAGAGTAGAAGTGTGCTCTTTTCTCAAAAGCAGAGTGTGTTTCTTGTAAGGCGAGCTAGCGTTTTTTTCCCAGTCCTAAATGGAGTTGAATCACATGCAGTTTTTGGTCCTATGAGCAAGAGCTGTTTTCTGGTAAGGAATGTCACTATTGTGCTCTAATTGCCATACACAGTGCAAATTGCACTCGCGTCTGTTCACAGCATGTACAGTGTATTGGACTGAAGAAGAGCTACCTTTCTTCTCAGTTTCCTAAGCAGAATTGAACTAGATATGGCCCGTGTGTGTAGGAAGTACAGTTCTTTTGTTCTGAGCAAGCTCACTGTTCTGGCCCTATAAGAAACACAGTAGAGTAGAAGAGTGCTCTTTTCTCAAAAGCAGAGTGTGTTTCTTGTAAGGCGAGCTGGCTTTTGTTTACCAGTCCTAAATGGAGTTGAGTCACATGCAGTTTCTGGTCCTACGAGCAAGAGTTGTTTTCTGGTAAGAAGAGTCACTACGCTCTCCCATTGCCATACACAGTACAAATAGCACTCGCGTCTGTTCCCAGCAAGTATAGTGAATTGGACTGAAGGGGAGCTACTCTTCTTGTCATTTTCCTAAGCAGAGTTGAACTAGACATGGCCCGTGTGTGTAGGAAGCACAGTTCTTTTGTTCTGAACAAGCTCAGTGTTCTGGCCCTATAGAAAACAAGTTAGAGTAGAAGAGTGCTCTTTTCTCAAATGCAGAGTGTGTTTCTTGTAAGGCGAGCTAGCATTTGTTTCCCAGTCTTAAATGGAGTTGAATCACATGCAGTTTCCGGTCCTAAGAGCAAGAGTTGTTTTCTGGTAAGAAGAGTCACTATTGCGCTCCCATTGTCATACACAGGGCAAATAGCACTGGCGTCTGTTCCCAGCATGTACAGTGTATTGGACTGAAGAGGATCTACTGTTCTTGTCAGTTTCCTAAGCAGAATTGAACTAGATATAGCCCGTGTGTGTAGGAAGCACAGTTCTTTTGTTCTCAGCAAGCTCACTGTTTTGGCCCTATAGGAAACACAATAGAGTAGAAGAGTGCTCTTTTCTCAAAAGCAGAGTGTGTTTCTTGTAAGGTGAACTAGTGCTTGTTTCCCAGTCTGAAATGGAGTTGAATCCCATGCAGTTTCTGGTCCTACGAGCAAGAGATGTTAACTGGTAAGAAGAGTCACTGTTGCCCTCCCATTGCCATACTGTGCAAATAGCTCTCGCGTTGTTCCCAGCAAGTACAGTGTATTGGACTGAAGAGGAGCTACTGTTCTTGTCAGTTTCCTAAGCGGAGTTAAACTAGATATAGCCCATGTGTGTAGGAAGCACAGTTCTTTTGTTCTGAGCAAGCACACTATTCTGGCCTTATAGGAAACACAGTAGAGTAGAAGAGTGCTCTTTTCTGAGAAGCAGAGTGTGTTTCTTGTAAGGCGAGCTAGCATTTGTCTCCCAGTCCTAAATGGAGTTGAATCACATGCAGTTTCTAGTCCTATGAGCAAGAGTTGTTTTCTGGTAAGACGAGTCACTATTGCACTCCCATTGTCATACACAGGGCAAATAGCACTGGCGTCTGTTCACAGCATGTACAGTGTATTGGACTGAAGAGGAGCTACTGTGCTTGTCAGTTTCCTAAGCAGAATTGAACTAGATATGGCCATGTGTGTAGGAAGCACAGTTCATTTGTTCTGAGCAAGCTCACTCTTTTGGCCCTATAGGAAACACAGTAGAGTAGAAGAGTGCTCTTTTCTCAAAAGCAGAGTGTGTTTCGTGTAAGGCGAGCTAGCGTTTGTTTCCCAGTCATA
Source organism: Peromyscus eremicus (assembly GCF_949786415.1). Lineage (NCBI taxonomy): Eukaryota > Metazoa > Chordata > Mammalia > Rodentia > Cricetidae > Peromyscus > Peromyscus eremicus. The sequence goes on along the minus strand of NW_026735611.1, from coordinate 62,651 downwards.
AATTGAGTTGAATCACATGCAGTTTTTGGTCCTACGAGCTAGAGTTGTTTTCTGGTAAGGAAAGACACTATTGCGCTCCCATTGCCACACACAGTGCAAAGAGGACTCGCGTCTGTTCCCATCAAGTACAGTGTATTGGACTGAAGAGGAGCTACTGTTCTTGTCAGTTTCCTAAGCAGAGTTGAACTAGATATGGCCCGTGTGTGTAGGAAGCCCAGTTTTTTTGTACTGTAAGCTCACTGATCGAACCCATAGGAAACAGAGTAGAGTAGAAGAGTGCTCTTTTCTCAAAAGCAGAGTGTGTTTCTTGTAAGGCGAGCTAGCATTTGTTTCCCAGTCCTAAATGGAGTTGAGTCACATGCAGTTTCTGGTTCTATGAGCAAGAGATGTTTTCTGGTAAGAAGAGTCATTATTGCGCTCCCATTATATACACAGGGCAAATAGCACTGGCGTCTGTTCCCAGCATGTACAGTGTATTGGACTGAAGAGGATCTACTGTTCTTGTCATTTTCCTAAGCAGAGTTGAACTAGATATAGTCGGTGTGTGTAGGAAGCACAGTTCTTTTGTTCTCAGCAAGCTCACTGTTTTGGCCCTATAGGAAACACAGTAGAGTAGAAGAGTGCTCTTTTCTCAAAAGCAGAGTGTGTTTCTTGTAAGGAGAACTAGTGCTTGTTTCCCAGTCTGAAATGGAGTTGAATCCCATGCAATTTCTGGTCCTACATGCAAGAGATGTTAACTGGTAAGAAGAGTCACTATTGCGCTCCCATTGCCATATACAGTGCAAATAGCTCTCGTGTCTGTTCCTAGCAAGTACAGTGTATTGGACTGAAGAGGAGCTACTGTTCTTGTCAGTTTCCTAAGCAGAGTTGAACTAGATATGGCCATGTGTGTAGGAAGCACAGTTCTTTTCTACTGTAAGCTCACTGATCGAACCCATAGGAAACACAGTAGAGTAGAAGAGTGCCCTTTTCTCAAAAACAGAGTGTGTTTCTTATAAGGCGAGCTAGCGTTTGTTTCCCAGTCCTAAATGGAGTTGAATCACATGCAGTTTCTGGTCCTACGAGCAAGAATTGTTTTCTATTAAGAAGAGTCACTATTGTGCTCCCATTGTCATACAAAGGGCAAATTGCACTGGCGTCTGTTCCCAGCATGTACAGTTTTTTGGACTGAAAATGATCTACTGTTCTTGTCTGTTTCCTAAGCAGAATTGAAATAGATATGGCCATGTGTGTAGGAAGCACAGTTCTTTTGTTCTGAGCAAGCTCACTGTTCTGGCCCTATAGAAAACACAGTAGAGTAGAAGAGTGATCTTTTCTCAAAAGCAGAGTGTGTTTCTTGTAAGGCGAGCTAGCGTTTGTTTCCCAGTCCTAAAGGGAGTTGAATCACATGCAGTTTTTGATCCTACGTGCAAGAGATTTTTCTGTTAAGGAAAGTCACTATTGCCCTCCCATTGCCATACACAGTGCAAATAGAACTCGCCTCTGTTCCCAGCAAGTACAGTGTATTGGACTGAAGAGGAGCTGCTGTTCTTGTCAGTTTCGTAAGCAGAATTGAACTAGATATGGCCATGTGTGAAGGAAGCACAGTTCTTTTGTTCTGAGCAAGCTCACTGTTCTGGCCCTATAGAAAACACAGTAGAGTAGAAGAGAGATCTTTCCTCAAAAGCAGAGTGTGTTTCTGGTAAGGCGAGCTAGCGTTTGTTTCCCAGTCCTAAATATATTTGAATCACATGCAGTTTTTGATCCTACGAGCAAGAGTTGTTTTCTGGTAAGGAAAGTCACTATTGCGCTCCCATTGCCATACACAGTGCTAATAGCACTCGCATCTGTTCCCATCAAGTACAGTGTATTGGACTGAAGAGGAGCTACTGTTCTTGTCAGTTTCGTAAGCAGAATTGACCTAGATATTGCCCGTGTGTGTAGGAAGCACAGTTCTTTTGTTCTGAGCAAGCTCACTCTTTTGGCCCTATAGGAAACACAGTAGAGTAGAAGAGTGCTCTTTTCTCAAAAGAAGAGCGTGTTTCTTGTAAGGCGAGCTAGCGTTTGTTTCCCAGTCCTAAATGGAGTTGAATCACATGCAGTTTTTGGCCCTACGAGCTACAGTTGTTTTCTGGTAAAGAAAGTCACTATTGTGCTCCCATTGCCACACACAGTGCAAAGAGGACTCGCGTCTGTTCCCATTAAGTACAGTGTATTGGACTGAAGAGGAGCTACTGTTCTTGTCAGTTTCCTAAGCAGAGTTGAACTAGATATGGCCCCTGTGTGTAGGAAGCAAAGTTCTTTTGTTCTGAGCAAGCTGACTGTTCGGACCCCATAGGAAACACAGTAGAGTAGAAGAGTGCTCTTTTCTCAAAGCAGAGTGTGTTTCTTGTAAGGCGAACTAGTGCTTGTTTCCCAGTCTGAAATGGAGTTGAATCCCATGCAGTTTCTGGTCCTACGAGCAAGAGATGTTAACTGGTAAGAAGAGTCACTATTGCCCTCCCATTGCCATATACAGTGCAAATAGCTCTCGCGTTGTTCCCAGCAAGTACAGTGTATTGGACTGAAGAGGAGCTACTGTTCTTGTCAGTTTCCTAAGCGGAGTTAAACTAGATATAGCCCATGTGTGTAGGAAGCACAGTTCTTTTGTTCTGAGCAAGCACACTATTCTGGCCCTATAGGAAACACAGTAGAGTAGAAGAGTGCTCTTTTCTGAGAAGCAGAGTGTGTTTCTTGTAAGGCGAGCTAGCATTTGTTTCCCAGTCCTAAATGGAGTTGAATCACATGCAGTTTCTGGTCCTACGAGCAAGAGTTGTTTTCTGGTAAGACGAGTCACTATTGCACTCCCATTGTCATACACAGGGCAAATAGCACTGGCGTCTGTTCACAGCATGTACAGTGTATTGGACTGAAGAGGATCTACTGTTCTTGTCATTTTCCTAAGCAGAGTTGAACTAGATATAGTCAGTGTGTGTAGGAAGCACAGTTCTTTTGTTCTCAGCAAGCTCACTGTTTTGGCCCTATAGGAAACAGAGTAGAGTAGAAGAGTGCTCTTTTCTCAAAAGCAGAGTGTGTTTCTTGTAAGGCGAACTAGTGCTTGTTTCCCAGTCTGAAATGGAGTTGAATCCCATGCAGTTTCTGGTCCTACGAGCAAGAGATGTTAACTGGTAAGAAGAGTCACTATTGCGCTCCCATTGCCATATACACTGCAAATAGCTCTCGTGTCTGTTCCTAGCAAGTACAGTGTATTGGACTGAAGAGGAGCTACTGTTCTTGTCAGTTTCCTAAGCAGAGTTGAACTAGATATGGCCATGTGTGTAGGAAGCACAGTTCTTTTCTACTGTAAGCTCACTGATCGAACCCATAGGAAACACAGTAGAGTAGAAGAGTGCCCTTTCTCAAAAACAGAGTGTGTTTCTTATAAGGCGAGCTAGCATTTGTTTCCCAGTCCTAAATGGAGTTGAATCACATGCAGTTTCTGGTCCTACGAGCAAGAGTTGTTTTCTATTAAGAAGAGTCACTATTGTGCTCCCATTGTCATACACAGGGCAAATAGCACTGGCGTCTTTTCCCAGCATGTACAGTTTTTTGGACTGAAAATGATCTACTGTTCTTGTCAGTTTCCTAAGCAGAATTGAACTAGATATGGCCATGTGTGTAGGAAGCACAGTTCTTTTGTTCTGAGCAAGCTCACTGTTCTGGCCCTATAGAAAACACAGTAGAGTAGAAGAGTGATCTTTTCTCAAAAGCAGAGTGTGTTTCTTGTAAGGCGAGCTAGCGTTTGTTTCCCAGTCCTAAAGGGAGTTGAATCACATGCAGTTTTTGATCCTACGACAAGAGATTTTTCTGGTAAGGAAAGTCACTATTGCGCTCCCATTGCCATACACAGTGCAAATAGAACTCGTCTCTGTTCCCAGCAAGTACAGTGTATTGGACTGAAGAGGAGCTTCTGTTCTTGTCAGTTTTGTAAGCAGAATTGAACTAGATATGGCCATGTGTGAAGGAAGCACAGTTCTTTTGTTCTGAGCAAGCTCACTGTTCTGGCCCTATAGAAAACACAGTAGAGTAGAAGAGTGATCTTTTCTGAAAAGCAGAGTGTGTTTCTTGTAAGGCGAGCTAGCGTTTGTTTCCCAGTCCTAAATATATTTGAATCACATGCAGTTTTTGATCCTACGAGCAAGAGTTGTTTTCTGGTAAGGAAAGTCACTATTGCGCTCCCATTGCCATACACAGTGCTAATAGCACTCGCCTCTGTTCCCATCAAGTACAGTGTATTGGATTGAAGAGGAGCTACCGTTCTTGTCAGTTTCGTAAGCGGAATTGACCTAGATATTGCCCGTGTGTGTAGGAAGCACAGTTCTTTTGTTCTGAGCAAGCTCACTCTTTTGGCCCTATAGGAAACACAGTAGAGTAGAATAGTGCTCTTTTCTCAAAAGCAGAGCGTGTTTCTTGTAAGGCGAGCTAGCGTTTGTTTCCCAGTCCTAAATGGAGTTGAATCACATGCAGTTTTTGGTCCTACGAGCTAGAGTTGTTTTCTGGTAAGGAAAGTCACTATTGCGCTCCCATTGCCACACACAGTGCAAAGAGGACACGCGTCTGCTCCCATTAAGTACAGTGTATTGGACTGAAGAGGAGGTACTGTTCTTGTCAGTTTCCTAAGGAGAGTTGAACTAGATATGGCCCCTGTGTGTAGGAAGCAAAGTTCTTTTGTTCTGAGCAAGCTGACTGTTTGGACCCCATAGGAAACACAGTAGAGTAGAAGAGTGCTCTTTTCTCAAAGCAGAGTGTGTTTCTTGTAAGGCGAACTAGTGCTTGTTTCCCAGTCTGAAATGGAGTTGAATCCCATGCAGTTTCTGGTCCTACGAGCAAGAGATGTTAACTGGTAAGAAGAGTCACTATTGCCCTCCCATTGCCATATACAGTGCAAATAGCTCTCGCGTTGTTCCCAGCAAGTACAGTGTATTGGACTGAAGAGGAGCTACTGTTCTTGTCAGTTTCCTAAGCGGAGTTAAACTAGATATAGCCCATGTGTGTAGGAAGCACAGTTCTTTTGTTCTGAGCAAGCACACTATTCTGGCCCTATAGGAAACACAGTAGAGTAGAAGAGTGCTCTTTTCTGAGAAGCAGAGTGTGTTTCTTGTAAGGCGAGCTAGCATTTGTTTCCCAGTCCTAAATGGAGTTGAATCACATGCAGTTTCTGGTCCTACGAGCAAGAGTTGTTTTCTGGTAAGACGAGTCACTATTGCACTCCCATTGTCATACACAGGGCAAATAGCACTGGCGTCTGTTCACAGCATGTACAGTGTATTGGACTGAAGAGGAGCTACTGTGCTTGTCAGTTTCCTCAGCAGAATTGAACTAGATATGGCCGTGTGTGTAGGAAGCACAGTTCTTTTGTTCTGAACAAGCTCACTCTTTTGGCCCTATAGGAAACAGAGTAGAGTAGAAGAGTGCTCTATTCTCAAAAGCGGAGTGTGTTTCTTGTAAGGCGAGCTAGCGTTTGTTTCCCAGTCCTAAATTGAGTTGAATCACATGCAGTTTTTGGTCCTACGAACTAGAGTTGTTTTCTGGTAAGGAAAGACACTATTGCGCTCCCATTGCCACACACAGTGCAAAGAGGACTCGCGTCTGTTCCCATCAAGTACAGTGTATTGGACTGAAGAGGAGCTACTGTTCTTGTCAGTTTCCTAAGCGGAGTTAAACTAGATATAGCCCATGTGTGTAGGAAGCACAGTTCTTTTGTTCTGAGCAAGCACACTATTCTGGCCCTATAGGAAACACAGTAGAGTAGAAGAGTGCTCTTTTCTGAGAAGCAGAGTGTGTTTCTTGTAAGGCGAGCTAGCATTTGTTTCCCAGTCCTAAATGGAGTTGAATCACATGCAGTTTCTGGTCCTACGAGCAAGAGTTGTTTTCTGGTAAGACGAGTCACTATTGCACTCCCATTGTCATACACAGGGCAAATAGCACTGGCGTCTGTTCACAGCATGTACAGTGTATTGGACTGAAGAGGATCTACTGTTCTTGTCATTTTCCTAAGCAGAGTTGAACTAGATATAGTCAGTGTGTGTAGGAAGCACAGTTCTTTTGTTCTCAGCAAGCTCACTGTTTTGGCCCTATAGGAAACAGAGTAGAGTAGAAGAGTGCTCTTTTCTCAAAAGCAGAGTGTGTTTCTTGTAAGGCGAACTAGTGCTTGTTTCCCAGTCTGAAATGGAGTTGAATCCCATGCAGTTTCTGGTCCTACGAGCAAGAGATGTTAACTGGTAAGAAGAGTCACTATTGCGCTCCCATTGCCATATACACTGCAAATAGCTCTCGTGTCTGTTCCTAGCAAGTACAGTGTATTGGACTGAAGAGGAGCTACTGTTCTTGTCAGTTTCCTAAGCAGAGTTGAACTAGATATGGCCATGTGTGTAGGAAGCACAGTTCTTTTCTACTGTAAGCTCACTGATCGAACCCATAGGAAACACAGTAGAGTAGAAGAGTGCCCTTTCTCAAAAACAGAGTGTGTTTCTTATAAGGCGAGCTAGCATTTGTTTCCCAGTCCTAAATGGAGTTGAATCACATGCAGTTTCTGGTCCTACGAGCAAGAGTTGTTTTCTATTAAGAAGAGTCACTATTGTGCTCCCATTGTCATACACAGGGCAAATAGCACTGGCGTCTGTTCCCAGCATGTACAGTGTATTGGACTGAAGAGGATCTACTGTTCTTGTCATTTTCCTAAGCAGAGTTGAACTAGATATAGTCGGTGTGTGTAGGAAGCACAGTTCTTTTGTTCTGAGCAAGCTCACTATTCTGGCCTTACAAAAAACACATTAGACTAGAAGAGTGCTCTTTTCTCAAAAGCAGAGTGTGTTTATTGTAAGGCAAGCTAGCGTTTGTTTCCCAGTTATAAATGGAGTTGATTCACATGCAGTTTCTGGTCCTACGAACAAGAGTTGTTTTCTGGTAAGAAGAGTCACTATTGCGCTACCATTATCATACACAGGGCAAATAGCACTGGCGTCTGTTCGCAGCATGTACAGTGTATTGGACTGAAGAGGCGCTACTGTTCTTGTCAGTTTCCTAAGCAGAGTTGTACTAGATATAGCCCGTGTGTGTAGGAAGCACAGTTCTTTTGTTCTGAGCAAGCTAACTATTCTGGCCCTATAGGAAACACAGTAGAGTAGAAGACTGCTCTTTTCTCAAAACAGAGTGTTTTTCTTGTAAAGTGAGCTAGCGTTTGTTTCCCAGTCCTAAATGGAGTTGAATCACATGCAGTTTCTGGTCCTACGAGCAAGAGTTGTTTTCTGGTAAGAAGAGTCACTGTTGTGCTCCCATTGTCATACACAGGGCAAATAGCACTGGCATCTGTTCCCAGCAAGTACAGTGTATGGGACGGAAGAGGATCTACTGTTCTTGTCAGTTTCCTAAGCAGAATTGAACTAGATATGGCCGTGTGTGTAGGAAGCACAGTTCTTTTGTTCTGAGCAAGCTCACTGTTTTGGCCCTGTAGGAAACACAGTAGAGTAGAAGAGTGCTCCTTTCTCAAAAGCAGAGTGTGTTTCTTGTAAGGTGAGCTAGCGTTTGTTTCCCAGTCCTAAATGGAGTTGAATCACATGCAGTTTTTGGTCCTACGAGCTAGAGTTGTTTTCTGGTAAGGAAAGTCACTATTGAGCTCCCATTGCCATACATAGTGCAAATAGCACTAGCGTCTGTTCCCAGCAAGTACACTGTATTGGACTGAAGATGAGCTACTGTTCTTCTCAGTTTCCTAAGCAGAGTTGAACTAGATATGGCCCCTGTGTGTAGGAAGCACAGTTCTTTTGTTCTGAGCATGCTCATTATTCTGGCCCTATAGGAAACACAGTAGAGTAGAAGAGTGTTCTTTTCTCAAAAGCAGAGTGTGTTTCTTGTAAGGCGAGCTAGCGTTTGTTTCCCAGTCCTAAATGGAGTTGAATCACATGCAGTTTCTGGTCCTACGAGCTAGAGTAGTTTTCTGGTAAGGAAAGTCACTATTGCGCTCCCATTGACATACACAGTGCAAATAGCACTCGCGTCTGTTCCCAACAAGTACAGTGTATTGGACTGAAGAGGAGCTTCTGTTCTTGTCAGTTTCCTAAGTAGAGTTGAACTAGATATGGCCCGTGTGTGTAGGAAGCACAGTTCTTTTCTACTGTAAGCTCACTGATCGAACCCATAGGAAACACAGTAGAGTAGAAGAGTGCCCTTTACTCAAAAACAGAGTGTGTTTCTTGTAAGGCGAGCTAGCATTTGTTTCCCAGTCCTAAATGGAGTTGAATCATATGCAGTTTCTGGTCCTACGAGCAAGAGTTGTTTTCTATTAAGAAGAGTCACTATTGTGCTCCCATTGTCATACACAGGGCAAATTGCACTGGCGTCTCTTCCCAGCATGCACAGTTTTTTGGACTGAAAATCATCTACTGTTCTTGTCAGTTTCCTAAGCAGAATTGAACTAGATATGGCCATGTGTGTAGGAAGCACAGTTCTTTTGTTCTGAGCAAGCTCACTGTTCTGGCCCTATAGAAAACACAGTAGAGTAGAAGAGTGCCCTTTTCTCAAATACAGAGTGTGTTCCTTGTAAGGCGAGCTAGCATTTGTTTCCCAGTCCTAATTGGAGTTGAATCACATGCAGTTTCGGGTTCTACGAGCAAGAGTTGTTTTCTGGAAAGAAGAGTCATTATTGCGCTCCCATTATCATACACAGGGCAAATAGCACTGGCGTCTGTTCCCAGCATGTACTATGTATTGGACTGAAGAGGAGCTACTGTTCTTGTCAGTTTCCTAAGCAGAGTTGAACTCGATATGGCCCGTGTGTGTAGGAAGCACAGTTCTTTTGTTCTGAGCAAGCTCACTATTCTGGCCTTACAAAAAACACATTAGACTAGAAGAGTGCTCTTTTGTCAAAAGCAGAGTGTGTTTATTGTAAGGCGAGCTAGCGTTTGTTTCCCAGTCCTAAATGGAGTTGAATCCCATGCAGTTTCTGGTCCTACGAGCAAGAGTTGTTTTCTGGTAAGAAGAGTCACTGTTGTGCTCCAATTGTCATACACAGGGCAAATAGCACTGGCGTCTGTTCCCAGCAAGTAAAGTGTATGGGACGGAAGAGGATCTACTGTTCTTGTCAGTTTCCTAAGCAGAATTGAACTAGATATGGCCGTGTGTGTAGGAAGCACAGTTCTTTTGTTCTGAGCAAGCTCACTGTTTTGGCCCTGTAGGACACACAGTAGAGTAGAAGAGTGCTCTTTTCTCAAAAGCAGAGTGTGTTTCTTGTAAGGCGAGCTAGCGTTTGTTTCCCAGTCCTAAATGGAGTTGAATCACATGCAGTTTTTGGTCCTACGAGCTAGAGTTGTTTTCTGGTAAGAAAAGTCACTATTGAGCTCCCATTGCCATACATAGTGCAAATAGCACTAGCGTCTGTTCCCAGCAAGTACACTGTATTGGACTGAGATGAGCTACTGTTCTTCTCAGTTTCCTAAGCAGAGTTGAACTTGATATGGCCCCTGTGTGTAGGAAGCACAGTTCTTTTGTACTGTAAGCTCACTGATCGAACACATAGGAAACACAGTAGAGTAGAAGAGTGCCCTTTTCTCAAAAGCAGAGTGTTTTTCTTGTAAGGCAAGCTAGCGTTTGTTTAGAAGTCCTAAAGGCAGTTGAATCACATGCCGTTACTTGTCCTATGAGCAAGAGTTTTTTTTTTCTGGAAGAAGAGTCACTATTGAACTCCCATTGTCATACACAAGGCAAATAGCACTGGCGTCTGTTCCCAGCAAGTACAGTGTATTGGACTGAAGGGGAGCTACTGTTCTTGTCAGTTTCCTAAGCAGAGTTGAACTAGATATAGCCCGTGTGTGTAGGAAGCACAGTTCTTTTGTTCTGAGCAAGCTCACTGTTTGGACCCCAAAGGAAACACAGTAGAGTAGAAGAGTGCTCTTTTCTCAAAAGCAGAGTGTGTTTCTTGTAAGGCGAGCTAGCGTTTGTTTCGCAGTCCTAAGTAGAGTTGAATCACATGCAGTTTGTGGTCCTATGAGCAAGAGATGTTTTCTGGTAAGAAGAGTCACTATTGCGGTCCCATTGTCATACACATTGCAAATAGCACTAGCATCTGTCCCATGCATGTACAGTGTACTGGACTGAAGAGGATCTACTGTTCTTGTCAGTTTCCTAAGCAGAATTGAACTGGATATGGCCCGTGTGTGTAGGAAGCACAGTTCTTTTGTTCTGAGCAAGCTCACTGTTCAGACCCCATAGGAATCACTGTAGAGTAGAAGAGTGTTCTTTTCTCAAAAGCAGAGTGTGTTTCTTGTAAGGCGAGCTAGCGTTTGTTTCCCAGTCCTAAATGGAGTTGAATCACATGCAGTTTTTGGTCCTACGAACTAGAGTTGTTTTCTGGTAAGGAAAGTCACTATTGAGCTCCCATTGCCATACATAGTGAAAAGAGCACTCGCATCTCTTCCCAGCAAGTACACTGTATTGGACTGAAGATGAACTACTGTTCTTCTCAGTTTCCTAAGCAGAGTTGAACTAGATATGGCCCCTGTGAGTAGGAAGCACAGGTCTTTTGTTCTGAGCAAGGTCACTATTCTGGCCCTATAGGAAACACAGTAGAGTAGAAGAGTGCTCTTTTCTCAAAAGCAGAGTGTGCTTCTGGTAAGGCGAGCTAGCGTTTGGTTCCCAGTCCTAAATGGAGTTGAATCACATGCAGTTTTTGGTCCTATGAGCAAGAGATGTTTTCTGGTAAGAAGATTCACTATTGCGGTCCCATTGTCATACACATTGCACACAGCACTAGCATCTGTCCCCTGCATGTCCAGTGTATTGGACTGAAGAGGATCTTCTGTTCTTGTCAGTTTCCTAAGCAGAATTGAACTGGATATGGCCCGTGTGTGTAGGAAGCACAGTTCTTTTGTTCTGAGCAAGCTCACTGTTCAGACCCCATAGGAATCACTGTAGAGTAGAAGAGTGCTCTTTTCTCAAAAGCAGAGTGTGTTTCTTGTAAGGCGAGCTAGCATTTCGTTCGCAGTCCTAAATTGAGTTGAATCACATGCAGTTTCTGGTCTTACGAGCAAGAGTTGTTTTCTGGTAAGAACAGTCACTATTGCGCTCCCATTGACATACACAGGGCAAATAGCACTGGCGTCTGTTCCCAGCATGTACAGTGTATTGGACTGAAGAGGATCTACTGTTCTTGTCAGTTTCCTAAGCAGAGTTGAGCTAGATATAGTCGGTATGTGTAGGAAGCACAGTTCTTTTGTTCTGAGCAAGCTCACTATTCTGGCCTTACAAAAAACACATTATACTAGAAGAGTGCTCTTTTCTCAAAAGCAGAGTGTGTTTATTGTAAGGCGAGCTGGTGTTTGTTTCCCAGTTATAAATGGAGTTTAATCACATGCAGTGTCTGGTCCTATGAGCAAGAGTTGTTTTCTGGTAAGTAGAGTCACTATTGCGCTCCCATTATCATACACAGGGCAAATAGCACTGGCGTCTGTTGCCAGCATGTACCGTGTATTGGACTGAAGAGGAGCTACTGTTCTTGTCAGTTTCCTAAGCAGAGTTCAACTAGATATAGCCTGTGTGTGTAGGAAGCACAGTTCTTTTGTTCTGAGCAAGCTCACTATTCTGACCCTATAGGAAACACAGTAGAGTAGAAGAGTGCTCTTTTCTCAAAAGCAGAGTGTTTTTCTTATAAAGCGAGCTAGCGTTTGTTTCCCAGTCCTAAATGGAGTTGAATCACATGCAGTTTCTGTTCCTAAGAGCAAGAGTTTTTTTCTGGTAAGAAGAGTCACTATTGTGCTCCCATTGTCATACACAGGGCAAATAGCACTGGCGTCTGTTCCCAGCAAGTACAGTGTATGGGACGGAAGAGGATCTACTGTTCTTGTCAGTTTCCTAAGCGGAATTGAACTAGATATGGCCGTGTGTGTAGGAAGCACAGTTCTTTTGTTCTGAGCAAGCTCACTGTTTTGGCCCTGTAGGAAACACAGTAGAGTAGAAGAGTGCTCTTTTATCAAAAGCAGAGTGTGTTTCTTGTAAGGCGAGCTAGCGTTTGTTGCCCAGGCCTAAATGGAGTTGAATCACATGCAGTTTTTGATACTACGAGCAAGAGTTGTTTTCTGGTAAGGAAAGTTACTATTGAGCTCCCATTGCCATACATAGTGCAAATAGCACTCGCGTCTGTTCCCAGCAAGTACACTGTACTGGACTGAAGATGAGCTACTGTTCTTCTCAGTTTCCTAAGCAGAGTTGAACTAGATATGGCCCCTGTGTGTAGGAAGCAAAGTTCTTTTGTTCTGAGCAAGCTCACTATTCTGGCCCTATAGGAAACACAGTAGAGTAGAAGAGTGTTCTTTTCTCCAAAGCAGAGTGTGTTTCCTGTAAGTCGAGCTAGCGTTTGGTTCCCAGTCCTAAATGGAGTTGAATCACATGCAGTTTCTGGTTCTACGAGCTAGAGTTGTTTTCTGGTAAGGAAAGTCACTATTGCGCTCCCATTGACATACACAGTGCAAATAGCACTCATGTCTGTTCCCAGCAAGTACAGTGTATTGGACTGAAGAGGAGCTACTGTTCTTGTCAGTTTCCTAAGTAGAGTTGAACTAGATATGGCCCGTGTGTGTAGGAAGCACAGTTCTTTTGTTCTGAGCAAGCTCACTGTTCGGACCACATAGGAAACACTGTAGAGTAGAAGATTGCTCTTTTCTCAAAAGCAGAGAGTGTTTCTTGTAAGGCGAGCTAGCGTTTGTTTTCCGTCCTAAAAGGAGTTGAATCACATGCAGTTTCTGGTCCTACGAGAAAGAGTTGTTTTCTGGTAAGAAGAGTCACTATTTCACTCCCATTGCCATATACAGTGCAAATTGCACTCGCGTCTGTTCCCAGCAAGTACAGTGTATGGGACTGAAGAGGATCTACTCTTCTTGTTAGTTTCCTAAGCAAAATTGAACTAGATATGGCCGTGTGTGTAGGAAGCACAGTTCTTTTGTTCTGAGTAAGCTCACTGTTCTGTCCCTATAGGAAACACAGTAGAGTAGAAGAGTGATCTTTTCTCAAAAGCAGAGTGTGTTTCTTGTAAGGGGATCTAGCGTTTGTTTCCCAGTCCTAAATGGAGTTGAATCACATGCAGTTTTTGATCCTACGAGCAAGAGTTGTTTTCTGGTAAGAAAAATCACTATTGCGCTCCCATTGCCACACACTGTGCAAAGAGGACTCGCGTCTGTTCCCATCAAGTACATTGTATTGGACTGAAGAGGATCTTCTGTTCTTGTCAGTTTCCTAAGCAGAATTGAACTGGATATGGCCCGTGTGTGTAGGAAGCACAGTTCTTTTGTTCTGAGCAAGCTCACTGTTCAGACCCCATAGGAATCACTGTAGAGTAGAAGAGTGCTCTTTTCTCAAAAGCAGAGTGTATTTCTTGTAAGGCGAGCTAGCATTTCGTTCGCAGTCCTAAATGGAGTTGAATCACATGCAGTTTCTGGTCTTACGAGCAAGAGTTGTTTTCTGGTAAGAACAGTCACTATTGCGCTCCCATTGACATACACAGGGCAAATAGCACTGGCGTCTGTTCCCAGCATGTACAGTGTATTGGACTGAAGAGGATCTACTGTTCTTGTCAGTTTCCTAAGCAGAGTTGAGCTAGATATAGTCGGTATGTGTAGGAAGCACAGTTCTTTTGTTCTGAGCAAGCTCACTATTCTGGCCTTACAAAAAACACATTATACTAGAAGAGTGCTCTTTTCTCAAAAGCAGAGTGTGTTTATTGTAAGGCGAGCTGGTGTTTGTTTCCCAGTTATAAATGGAGTTTAATCACATGCAGTGTCTGGTCCTATGAGCAAGAGTTGTTTTCTGGTAAGTAGAGTCACTATTGCGCTCCCATTATCATACACAGGGCAAATAGCACTGGCGTCTGTTGCCAGCATGTACCGTGTATTGGACTGAAGAGGAGCTACTGTTCTTGTCAGTTTCCTAAGCAGAGTTCAACTAGATATAGCCTGTGTGTGTAAAAAGCACAGTTCTTTTGTTCTGAGCAAGCTCACTATTCTGACCCTATAGGAAACACAGTAGAGTAGAAGAGTGCTCTTTTCTCAAAAGCAGAGTGTTTTTCTTATAAAGCGAGCTAGCGTTTGTTTCCCAGTCCTAAATGGAGTTGAATCACATGCAGTTTCTGTTCCTAAGAGCAAGAGTTTTTTTCTGGTAAGAAGAGTCACTATTGTGCTCCCATTGTCATACACAGGGCAAATAGCACTGGCGTCTGTTCCCAGCAAGTACAGTGTATGGGACGGAAGAGGATCTACTGTTCTTGTCAGTTTCCTAAGCGGAATTGAACTAGATATGGCCGTGTGTGTAGGAAGCACAGTTCTTTTGTTCTGAGCAAGCTCACTGTTTTGGCCCTGTAGGAAACACAGTAGAGTAGAAGAGTGCTCTTTTATCAAAAGCAGAGTGTGTTTCTTGTAAGGCGAGCTAGCGTTTGTTGCCCAGGCCTAAATGGAGTTGAATCACATGCAGTTTTTGATACTACGAGCAAGAGTTGTTTTCTGGTAAGGAAAGTTACTATTGAGCTCCCATTGCCATACTTAGTGCAAATAGCACTCGCGTCTGTTCCCAGCAAGTACACTGTACTGGACTGAAGATGAGCTACTGTTCTTCTCAGTTTCCTAAGCAGAGTTGAACTAGATATGGCCCCTGTGTGTAGGAAGCAAAGTTCTTTTGTTCTGAGCAAGCTCACTATTCTGGCCCTATAGGAAACACAGTAGAGTAGAAGAGTGTTCTTTTCTCCAAAGCAGAGTGTGTTTCCTGTAAGTCGAGCTAGCGTTTGGTTCCCAGTCCTAAATGGAGTTGAATCACATGCAGTTTCTGGTTCTACGAGCTAGAGTTGTTTTCTGGTAAGGAAAGTCACTATTGCGCTCCCATTGACATACACAGTGCAAATAGCACTCATGTCTGTTCCCAGCAAGTACAGTGTATTGGACTGAAGAGGAGCTACTGTTCTTGTCAGTTTCCTAAGTAGAGTTGAACTAGATATGGCCCGTGTGTGTAGGAAGCACAGTTCTTTTGTTCTGAGCAAGCTCACTGTTCGGACCACATAGGAAACACTGTAGAGTAGAAGATTGCTCTTTTCTCAAAAGCAGAGAGTGTTTCTTGTAAGGCGAGCTAGCGTTTGTTTTCCGTCCTAAAAGGAGTTGAATCACATGCAGTTTCTGGTCCTACGAGAAAGAGTTGTTTTCTGGTAAGAAGAGTCACTATTTCACTCCCATTGCCATATACAGTGCAAATAGCACTCGCGTCTGTTCCCAGCAAGTACAGTGTATGGGACTGAAGAGGATCTACTCTTCTTGTTAGTTTCCTAAGCAAAATTGAACTAGATATGGCCGTGTGTGTAGGAAGCACAGTTCTTTTGTTCTGAGTAAGCTCACTGTTCTGTCCCTATAGGAAACACAGTAGAGTAGAAGAGTGATCTTTTCTCAAAAGCAGAGTGTGTTTCTTGTAAGGCGAGCTAGCGTTTGTTTCCCAGTCCTAAATGGAGTTGAATCACATGCAGTTTTTGATCCTACGAGCAAGAGTTGTTTTCTGGTAAGAAAAATCACTATTGCGCTCCCATTGCCACACACTGTGCAAAGAGGACTCGCGTCTGTTCCCATCAAGTACATTGTATTGGACTGAAGAGGAGCTACTGTTCTTGTCAGTTTCCTAAGCAGAGTTGAACTAGATATGGCCCGTGTGTGTAGGAAGCACAGTTCTTTTGTACTGTAAGCTCACTGATCGAACCCATAGGAAACACATTAGAGTAGAAGAGTGCCCTTTTCTCAAAAGCAGAGTGTTTTTCTTGTAGGCAAGCTAGCGTTTGTTGCGCAGTCCTAAATGGAGTTGAATTACATGCAGTTTCTGGTCCTACGAGCAAGAGTTTTTTTTCTGGATGAAGAGTCACTATTGAACTCCCATTGTCATACACAAGGCAAATAGCACTGGCGTCTGTTCCCAGCAAGTACAGTGTATTGGACTGAAGAGGAGCTACTGTTCTTGTCAGTTTCCTAAGCAGAGTTGAACTAGATATAGCCCGTGTGTGTAGGAAGCACAGTTCTTTTGTTCTGAGCAAGCTCACTGTTTGGACCCCAAAGGAAACACAGTAGAGTAGAAGAGTGCTCTTTTCTCAAAAGCGGAGTGTGTTTCTTGTAAGGCGAGCTAGCGTTTGTTTCGCAGTCCTAAATGGAGTTGAATCACATGCAGTTTCTGGTCCTACGAGCAAGAGATGTTTTCTGGTAAGAAGAGTCACTATTGCTGTCCCATTGTCATACACATTGCAAATAGCACTAGCAATGTCCCATGCATGTCCAGTGTATTGGACTGAAGAGGATCTACTGTTCTTGTCAGTTTCCTAAGCAGAATTTAACTGGATATGGCCCGTGTGTGTAGGAAGCACAGTTCTTTTGTTCTGAGCAAGCTCACTGTTCAGACCCCATAGGAATCACTGTAGAGTAGAAGAGTGCTCTTTTCTCAAAAGCAGAGTGTGTTTATTGTAAGGAGAGCTAGCGTTTTTTCCCAGTTATAAATGGAGTTGAATCACATGCAGTTTCTGATCCTACGAGCAAGAGTTGTTTTCTGGTAAGAAGAGTCACTATTGCGCTCCCATTATCATACACAGGGCAAATAGCACTGGCGTCTGTTCCCAGCATGTACAGTGTATTGGACTGAAGAGGAGCTACTGTTCTTGTCAGTTTCCTAAGCAGAGTTGAACTAGATATAGCCCGTGAGTGTAGGAAGCACAGTTCCTTTGTTCTGAGCAAGCTCACTATTCTGGCCCTATAGGAAACAGAGTAGAGTAGAAGACTGCTCTTTTCTCAAAAGCAGAGTGTTTTTCTTGTAAAGGGGGCTAGCGTTTGTTTCCCAGTCCTAAATGGAGTTGAATCACATGCAGTTTTTGGTACTACGTGCTAGAGTTGTTTTCTGGTAAGGAAAGTCACTATTGAGCTCCCATTGCCATACTTAGTGCAAATAGCACTCGCATCTGTTCCCAGCAAGTACACTGTATTGGACTGAAGATGAGCTACTGTTCTTCTCAGTTTCCTAAGCAGAGTTGAACTAGATATGGCCCCTGTGTGTAGGAAGCACAGCTTTTTTGTTCTGAGCCATCTCACTATTCTGGCCCAATAGGAAACACAGTATAGTAGAAGAGTGCTCTTTTCTCAAAAGCAGAGTGTGTTTCTTGTAAGGCGAGCTAGCATTTGTTTCCCAGTTATAAATGGAGTTGAATCACATGCAGTGTCTGGTCCTACGTGCAAGAGTTGTTTTCTGGTAAGAAGAGTCACTATTATGCTCCCATTATCATACACAGGGCAAATAGCACTGGCGTCTGTTCCCAGCATGTACAGTGTATTGGACTGAAGAGGAGCTACTGTTCTTGTCAGTTTCCTAAGCAGAGTTGAACTAGATATAGCCCGTGTGTAGAAAGCACAGTTCTTTTGTTCTGAGGAAGCTCGCTGTTTGGACCCCAAAGGAAACACAGTATAGTAGAAGAGTGCTCTTTTCTCAAAAGCAGAGTGTGTTCCTTGTAAGGCGAGCTAGCGTTTGTTTCGCAGTCCTAAATGGAGTTGAATCACATGCAGTTTGTGGTCCTATGAGCAAGAGATGTTTTCTGGTAAGAAGAGTCACTATTGCGGTCCCATTGTCATACACATTGCAAATAGCACTAGCAATGTCCCATGCATGTACAGTGTATTGGACTGAAGAGGATCTACTGTTCTTGTCAGTTTCCTAAGCAGAATTGAACTAGATATGGCCATGTGTGAAGGAAGCACAGTTCTTTTATTCTGAGCAAACTCACTGTTCTGGCCCTATAGAAAACACAGTAGAGTAGAAGAGTGATCTTTTCTCAAAAGCAGAGTGTGTTTCTTGTAAGGCAAGCTAGTGTTTGTTTCCCATTCCTAAATATAGTTGAATCACATGCAGTTTTTGATCCTATGAGCAAGAGTGGTTTTCTGGTAAGGAAAGTCACTATTGCGCTCCCATTGTCATACACAGGGCAAATAGCACTGGCGTCTGTTCCCAGCATGTAGAGTGTATTGGACTGAAGAGGATCTACTGTTCTTGTCAGTTTCCTAAGCAGAATTGAACTAGATATGGCCGTGTGTGTAGGAAGCACAGTTCTTTTGTACTGAGCAAGCTCACTGTTTTGGCCCTATAGGAAACACAGTAGAGTAGAAGAGTGCTCTTTTCTCAAAAGCAAAGTGAGTTTCTTGTAAGGCGAGCTAGCGTTTGTTTCCCAGTCCTAAATGGAGTTGAATCACATGCAGTTTTTGGTCCTACGAGCTAGAATTGTTTTCTGGTAAGGAAAGTCACTATTGCGCTCCCATTGCCACACACAGTGCAAAGAGGACTCGCGTCTATTCCCATCAAGTACAGTGTATTGGACTGTAGAGGAGCTACTGTTCTTGTCAGTTTCCTAAGGAGAGTTGAACTAGATATGGCCCCTGTGTGTAGGAAGCACAGTTCTGTTGTTCTGAGCAAGCTGACTGTTCGGACTCCATAGGAAACACAGTAGAGTAGAAGAGTGATCTTTTCTCAAAAGCAGAGTGTGTTTCTTGTAAGGCGAACTAGTGCTTGTTTCCCAGTCTGAAATGGAGTTGAATCCCATGCAGTTTCTGGTCTTACGAGCAAGAGTTGTTTTTTGGTAAGGAAAGTCACTATTGCGCTCCCATTGCCACACACAGTGCAAAGAGGACTCGCGTCTGTTCCCATCAAGTACAGTGTATTGGACTGAAGAGGAGCTACTGTTCTTGTCAGTTTCCTAAGCAGAGTTGAACTAGATATGGCCCCTGTGTGTAGGAAGCACAGTTCTTTTGTACTGTAAGCTCACTGATCTAAAACATAGGAAACACAGAAGAGTAGAAGAGTGCTCTTTTCTCAAAAGCAGAGTGTGTTTCTTGTAAGGCGAGCTAGCATTTGTTTCCCAGTCCTAAATGGAGATGAATCACATGCAGTTTCTGGTCCTACGAGCAAGAGTTGTTTTCTGGTAAGAAGAGTCACTATTGCGCTCCCATTGTCATACACAGAGAAAATAGCACTGGCGTCTGTTCCCAGCATGTACAGTGTATTGGACTGAAGAGGATCTACTGTTCTTGTCAGTTTCCTAAGCAGAATTGAACTAGATATGGCCGTGTGTGTAGGAAGCACAGTCCTTTTGTTCTGAGCAAGCTCACTGTTTTGGCCCTATAGGAAACACAGTAGAGTAGAAGAGTGCTCTTTTCTCAAAAGTAGAGTGTGTTTCTTGTAAGGCAAGCTAGCGTTTGTTTCCCAGTCCTAAATGGAGTTGAATCACATGCAGTTTTTGGACCTACGAGCTAGAGTTGTTTTCTGGTAAGGAAAGTCACTATTGCGCTCCCATTGCCCCACACAGTGCAAAGAGGACTCGCGTCTGTTCCCATCAAGAACAGTGTATTGGACTGAAGAGGAGCTACTGTTCTTGTCAGTTTCCTAAGCAGAGTTGAACTAGATATGGCCCCTGTGTGTAGGAAGCACAGTTCTTTTTTTCTGAGCAAGCTGACTGTTCGGACCCCATAGGAAACACAGTAGAGTAGAAGAGTGCTCTTTTCTCAAAAGCAGAGTGTGTTTCTTGTAAGGCGAACTATTGCTTGTTTCCCAGTCTGAAATGGAGTTGAATCCCATGCAGTTTCTGGTCTTACAAGCAAGAGTTGTTTTCTGGTAAGGAAAGTCACTATTGCGCTCCCATTGCCACACACAGTGCAAAGAGGACTCACGTCTGTTAACATCAAGTACAGTGTATT
Source organism: Peromyscus eremicus (assembly GCF_949786415.1). Classification (NCBI taxonomy): domain Eukaryota; kingdom Metazoa; phylum Chordata; class Mammalia; order Rodentia; family Cricetidae; genus Peromyscus; species Peromyscus eremicus. Next base: position 42,909 of record NW_026735611.1, on the reverse strand, counting down.
GGACTGGAGAGGAGCTACTGTTCTTGTCAGTTTCTTAAGCAGAGTTGAACTAGATATGGCCCGTGTGTGTAGGAAGCACAGTTCTTTTCTACTGTAAGCTCACTGATCGAACCCATAGGAAACACAGTAGAGTAGAAGAGTGCCCTTTTCTCAAAAACAGAGTGTTTTTCTTGTAAGGCGAGCTAGCATTTGTTTCCCAGTCCTAAATGGAGTTGAATCACATGCAGTTTCTGGTCCTACGAGCAAGAGTTGTTTTCTATTAAAATGAGTCACTACTGTGCCCCCATTGTCATACACAGGGCAAATTGCACTGGCGTCTGTTCCCATCATGTACAGTTTATTGGACTGAAGAGGAGCTACTGTTCTTGTCAGTTTCCTAAGCAGAGTTGAACTACTTATGGCCCCTGTGTGTAGGAAGCACAGTTCTTTTGTTCTGAGCAAGCTGACTGTTCGGACCACATAGGAAACACAGTAGAATAGAAGAGAGCTCTTTTCTCAAAGCTGAGTGTCTTTCTTGTTAGGCGAACTAGTGCTTGTTTCCCAGTCTGAAATGGAGTTGAATCCCATGCAGTTTCTGGTCCTAAGCAAGAGATGTTAACTGGTAAGAGGAGTCACTATTGCCCTCCCATTGCCATATACAGTGCAAATAGCTCTCGCTTTGTTCCCAGCAATTACAGTGTACTGGACTGAAGAGGAGCTACTGTTCTTGTCAGTTTTTTAAGCGGAGTTAAACTAGATATGGCCCGTGTGTGTAGGAAGCACAGTTCTTTTGTTCTGAGCAAGCTCACTATTCTGGCATTATAGGAAACACAGTAGAGTAGAAGAGTGCTCTTTTCTGAGAAGCGTAGTGTGTTTCTTGTAAGGCGAGCTAGTGTTTGTTTCCCAGTCCTAAATGGAGTTGAATCACATGCAGTTTCTGGTCCTACGAGCAAGAGTTGTTTTCTGGTAAGAAGAGTCACTATTGCACTCTCATTGTCATACACAGGGCAAATAACACTGGCGTCTGTTCCCAGCATGTGCAGTGTTTTGGACTGAAGAGGAGCTACTGTTCTTGTCAGTTTCCTAAGAAGCGTTAAACTAGATATGGCCCCTCTGTGTAGGAAGCACAGTTCTTTTGTTCTGAGCAAGCTCACTGTTCGGACCCCATAGGAAACACAGTAGAGTAGAAGAGTGCTCTTTTCTCAAAAGCAGAGTGTGTTTCTTGTAAGGCGAGCTAGCGTTTTTTTTCCCAGTCCTAAATGGAGTTGAATCCCATGCAGTTTCTGGTACTACGAGCAAGAGATGTTAACTGGTAAGAAGAGTCATTATTGCGCTCCCATTGCCATATACAGTGCAAATAGCTCTCGCGTTTGTTACCAGCAAGTACAGTGTATTGGACTGAAGAGGAGCTACTGTTCTTGTCAGTTTACTAAGCGGAGTTAAACTAGATATGGCCCGTGTGTAGGAAGCACAGTTCTTTTGTTCTGAGCAAGCTCACTCTTTTGGCCCAATAGGAAACACAGTAGAGTAGAAGAGTGCTCTTTTCTCAAAAGGAGAGTGTGTTTCTTGTAAGGCAAGCTAGCGTTTTTTCCCAGTCCTAAATTGAGTTGAATCACATGCAGTTTTTGTCCTACGAGCTAGAGTTGTTTTTTGGTAAGGAAAGTCACTATTGCGCTCCCATTGCCACACACAGTGCAAAGAGGACTCGAGTCTGTTCCCATCAAGTACAGTGTATTGGACTGAAGAGGAGCTACTGTTCTTGTCAATTTCCTAAGCAGAGTTGAACTAGATATGGGCCCTGTGTGTAGGAAGCACAGTTCTTTTGTACTGTAAGCTCACTGATCGAACACATAGGAAACACAGTAGAGTAGAAGAGTGCTCTTTTCTCAAAAGCAGAGTGTGTTTCTTGTAAGGCGAGCTAGCATTTGTTTCCCAGTCCTAAATGGAGTTCAATCACATGCAGTTTTTGGTCCTACAAGCTAGAGTTGTTTTCTGGTAAGGAAAGTCACTATTTTGCTCCCATTGCCACAAACAGTGCAAACAGGACCCGCGTCTGCTCCCATCAAGTACAGTGTATTGGACTGAAGAGGAGCTACTGTTCTTGTCAGTTTCCTAAGCAGAGTTGAACTAGATATGGCCCCTGTGTGTAGGAAGCACAGTTCTTTTGTTCTGAGCAAACTGACTGTTCGGACACCATAGAAAACACAGTAGAGTAGAAGAGTGCTCTTTTCTCAAAAGCAGAGTGTGTTTCTTGTAAGGCGAGCTAGCGTTTGTTTCCCAGTTATAAATGGAGTTGAATCCCATGCAGTTTCTGGTCCTACGAGCAAGAGATGTTAACTGGTAAGAAGAGTCACTATTGCGCTCCCATTGACATATACAGTGCAAATAGCTCTCACCTCTGTTCCCAGCAAGTACAGTGTATTGGACTGAAGAGGAGCTACTGTTCTTGTCAGTTTCGTAAGTGGAGTTAAACTAGATATGGCCCGTGTGTGTAAAAAGCACAGTTCTTTTCTTCTGAGCAAGCTCACTGTTCGAACCCATAGTAAACACAGTAGATTAGGAGAGTGCTCTTTTCTCAAAAGCAGAGTGTGTTTCTTATAAGGCGAGCTAGCATTTGTTTCCCAGTCCTAAATGGAGTTGAATCACATGCAGTTTCTGGTCCTACGAGCAAGAGTTGTTTTCTGGTAAGAAGAGTGACTGTTGCGCTCCCATTGTCATACACAGTGCAAAGAGGACTCGCGTCTGTTCCCATCAAGTACAGTGTATTGGACTGAAGAGGAGCTACTGTTCTTGTCAGTTTCCTAAGCAGAGTTGAACTAGATATGGCCCGTGTGTGTAGAAAGCACAGTTCTTTTCTACTGTAAGCTCACTGATCAAACCCATAGGAAACACAGTAGAGTAGAAGAGTGCCTTTTCTCAAAAAGAGAGTGTGTTTCTTGTAAGGCGAGCTAGCATTTGTTACCCAGTCCTAAATGGAGTTGAATCACATGCAGTTTCTGGTCCTACGAGCAAGAGTTGTTTTCTATTAAGAAGAGTCACTATTGTGCTCCCATTGTCATACACAGGGCAAATTGCACTGGCGTCTGTTCCCATCATGTACAGTTTATTGGACTGAAAAGGATCTACTGTTCTTGTCAGTTTCCTAAGCAGAATTGAACTAGATATGGCCATGTGTGTAGGAAGCACAGTTCTTTTGTTCTGAGCAAGCTCACTGTTCTGGCCCTATAGAAAACACAGTAGAGTAGAAGAGTGATCTTTTCTCAAAAGCAGAGTGTGTTTCTTGTAAGGCGAGCTAGCGTTTGTTTCCCAGTCCTAAATGGAGTTGAATCACATGCAGTTTTTGGTCCTACGAGCTAGAGTTGTTTTCTGGTAAGGAAAGTCACTATTGTGCTCCCATTGCCACAAACAGTGCAAAGAGGACTCGCGTCTGTTCCCATCAAGTACAGTGTATTGGACTGAAGAGGAGCTACTGTTCTTGTCAGTTTCCTAAGCAGAGTTGAACTAGATATGGCCCCTGTGTGTAGGAAGCACAGTTCTTTTGTTCTGAGCAAACTGACTGTTCGGACACCATAGGAAACACAGTAGAGTTATAGAGTGCTCTTTTCTCAAAAGCAGAGTGTGTTTTTTGTAAGGTGAACTAGTGCTTGTTTCGCAGTCTGAAATGGAGTTGAAGCCCATGCAGTTTCTGGTCCTACAAGCAAGAGATGTTAACTGGTAAGAAGTGTCACTATTGCGCTCCCATTGACATATACAGTGCAAATAGCTCTTGCGTCTATTCCCAGCAAGTACAGTGTATTGGACTGAAGAGGAGCTACTGTTCTTGTCAGTTTCCTAAGCGGAGTTAAACTAGATATGGCCCGTGTGTGTAGGAAACACAGTTCTTTTGTTCTGAGCAAGCTCACTGTTCGAACCCATAGTAAACACAGAAAATTAGAACAGTGCTCTTTTCTCAAAAGCAGAGTGTGTTTCTTGTAAGGCGAGCTAGCATTTGTTTCCCAGTCCTAAATGGAGATGAATCACATGCAGTTTCTGGTCCTACGAGCAAGAGTTGTTTTCTGGTAAGAAGAGTCACTATTGCGCTCCCATTGTCATACACAGGGAAAATAGCACTGGAGTCTGTTCCCAGCATGTACAGTGTATTGGACTGAAGAGGATCTACTGTTCTTGTCAGTTTCCTAAGCAGAATTGAACTAGATATGGCCGTGTGTGTAGGAAGCACAGTCCTTTTGTTCTGAGCAAGCTCACTGTTTTGGCCCTATAGGAAACACAGTAGAGTAGAAGAGTGCTCTTTTCTCAAAAGCAGAGTGTGTTTCTTGTAAGGCAAGCTAGCGTTTGTTTCTAAGTCCTAAATGGAGTTGAATCACATGCAGTTTTTGGACCTACGAGCTAGAGTTGTTTTCTGGTAAGGAAAGTCACTATTGCGCTCCCATTGCCCCACACAGTGCAAATAGCACTCGCGTCTGTTCCCATCAAGTACAGTGTATTGGACTGAAGAGGAGCTACTGTTCTTGTCAGTTTCCTAAGCAGAGTTGAACTAGATATGGCGCGTGTGTGTAGGAAGCACAGTTCTTTTCTACTGTAAGCTCACTGATCGAACCCATAGGAAACAGAGTAGAGTAGAAGAGTGCCCTTTTCTCAAAAACAGAGTGTGTTTCTTGTAAGGCGAGCTAGCATTTGTTTCCCAGTCCTAAATGGAGATGAATCACATGCAGTTTCTGGTCCTACAAGCAAGAGTTGGTTTCTATTAAAAAGAGTCACTATTGTGATCCCATTGTCATACACAGGGCAAATTGCACTGGCGTCTGTTCCCAGCATGTACAGTTTATTGGACTGAAAAGGGTCTACTGTTCTTGTCAGTTTCCTAAGCAGAATTGAACTAGATATGGCCATGTGTGTACGAAGCACAGTTCTTTTGTTCTGAGCAAGCTCACTGTTCTGGCCCTATAGAAAACACAGTAGAGTAGAAGAGTGATCTTTTCTCAAAAGCAGAGTGTGTTTCTTGTAAGGCGAGCTAGCGTTTGTTTCCCAGTCGTAAATTGAGTTGAATCACATGCAGTTTTTGATCCTACGAGCAAGAGTTGTTTTCTGGTAAGGAAAGTCACTATTGCGCTCCCATTGCCATACACAGTGCAAATAGCACTCGCCTCTGTTCCCATCAAGTACAATGTATTGGACTGAAGAGGATCTACTGTTCTTGTCAGTTTCGTAAGCAGAATTGACCTAGATATTGACCGTGTGTGTAGGAAGCAAAGTTCTTTTGTTCTGAGCAAGCTGACTGTTCGGACCCCATAGGAAACACAGTAGAGTAGAAGAGTGCTCTTTTCTCTAAGCAGAGTGTGTTTCTTGTAAGGCGAACTAGTGCTTGTTTCCCAGTCTGAAATGGAGTTGAATCCCATGCAGTTTCTGGTCCTATGAGCAAGAGATGTTAACTGGTAAGAAGAGTCACTATTGCCCTCCCATTGCCATATACAGTGCAAATAGCTCTCGCGTTGTTCCCAGCAAGTACAGTGTTGGACTGAAGAGGAGCTACTGTTCTTGTCAGTTTCCTAAGCTGAGTTAAACTAGGTATGGCCCGTGTGTGTAGGAAGCACAGTTCTTTTGTTCTGTGCAAGCTCACTATTCTGGCCCTATAGGAAACACCGTAGAGTAGAAGAGTGATCTTTTCTCAAAAGCAGAGTTTTCCTTGTAAGGGGAGCTAGTATTTGCTTCTCAGTCCTAAATGGAGTTGAATCACATGCAGTTTTTGATCCTACGAGAAAGAGTTTTTTCTGGTAAGGAAAGTCACTATTGTGCTCCAATTGCCATATACAGTGCAAAGAGGACTCGCATGTGTTCCCATCAAGTACAGTGTATTGGACTGAAGAGGAGCTACTGTTCTTGTCAGTTTCCTAAGCAGAGTTGGTCTAGATATGGCCCGTGTGTGTAGGAAGACCAGTTCTATTGTACTGTAAGCTCACTGATCGAACACATAGGAAACACATTAGAGTAGAAGAGTGAAATTTTCTCAAAAGCATAGTGTGTTTCTTGTAAGGAGAGCTAGCGTTTGTTTTGCAGTCCTAAATGGTGTTGAATCACATGCAGTTTCTGGTCCTAGGAGCAAGAGTTGTTTTCTGGTAAGAAGAGTCACTATTGAGCTCCCATTGTCATACACAGGGCAAATAGCACTGGCGTCTGTTCCCAGCATGTACAGTGTATTGGACTGAAGAGGATCTACTGTTCTTGTCAGTTTCCTAAACATAATTGAACTAGATATGGCCGTGTGTGTAGGAAGCACAGTTCTTTCGTTCTGAGCAAGCTCACTGTTTTGACCCTATAGGAAACACAGTAGAGTAGAAGAGTGCTCTTTTCTCAAAAGCAGAGTGAGTTTCTTGTAAGGCGAGCTAGCGTTTGTTTCCCAGTCCTAAATGGAGTTGAATCACATGCAGTTTTTGGTCCTATGAGCTAGAGTTGTTTTCTGGTAAGGAAAGTCACTATTGCGCTCCCATTGCCACACACAGTGCAAAGAGTACTCGCGTCTGTTCCCATCAAGTACAGTGTATTGGACTGAAGAGGAGCTACTGTTCTTGTCAGTTTCTTAAGCAGAGTTGAACTAGATATGGCCCCTCTGTGTAGGAAGCACAGTTCTTTTGTTCTGAGCAAGCTGACTGTTCGGACCCCTTAAGAAACAAAGTAGAGTAGAAGAGTGCTCTTTCTCTAAAGCAGAGTGTGTTTCTTGTAAGGCGAACTAGTGCTTGTTTCCCAGTCTGAAATGGAGTTGAATCCCATGCAGTTTCTGGTCCTACGAGCAAGAGATGTTAAGTGGTAAGAAGAGTCACTATTGCGCTCCCTTTGCCATATACAGTGCAAATAGCTCTCGCTTCTGTTCCCAGCAAGTACAGTGTATTGGACTGAAGAGGAGCTACTGTTCTTGTCAGTTTCCTAAGCGGAGTTAAAATAGATATGGCCCGTGTGTGTAGGAAGCACAGTTCTTTTGTTCTGAGCAAGCTCACTCTTTTGGCCCAATAGGAAACACAGTAGAGTAGAAGAGTGCTCTTTTCTCAAAAGCAGAGTGTGTTTCTTGTAAGGCGAGCTAGCGTTTGTTTCCCAGTCTTAAATTGAGTTGAATCACATGCAGTTTTTGGTCCTACGAGCTAGAGTTGTTTTCTGGTAAGGAAAGTCACTATTGCGCTCCCATTGCCACAAACAGGGCAAAGAGGACTCGCGTCTGTTCCCATCAAGTACAGTGTATTGGACTGAAGAGGAGCTACTGTTCTTGTCAGTTTCCTAAGCAGAGTTGAACTAGATATGTCCCGTGTGTGTAGGAAGCCCAGTTCTTTTGTACTGTAAGCTCACTGATCGAACACATAGGAAACAGAGTAGAGTAGAAGAGTTCTCTTTTCTCAAAAGCAGAGTGTGTTTCTTGTAAGGCGAGCTAGCATTAGTTTCCCAGTCCTAAATGGAGTTGAATCACATGCAGTTTCTGGTCCTACGAGCAAGAGTTGTTTTCTGGTAAGAAGAGTCACTATTGCGCTCCCATTGTAATACACAGGGCAAATAGCACTGGCGTCTGTTCCCAGCATGTACAGTGTATTGGACTGAAGAGGATCTACTGTTCTTGTCAGTTTCCTAAGCAGAATTGAACTAGATATGGCCGTGTGTGTAGGAAGCACAGTTCTTTTGTTCTGAGCAAGCTCACTGTTTTGGCCCTGTAGGAAACACAGTAGAGTAGAAGAGTGCTCCTTTCTCAAAAGCAGAGTGTGTTTCTTGTAAGGTGAGCTAGCGTTTGTTTCCCAGTCCTAAATGGAGTTGAATCACATGCAGTTTTTGGTCCTACGAGCTAGAGTTGTTTTCTGGTAAGGAAAGTCACTATTGCGCTCCCATTGCCACACACAGTGCAAAGAGGACACGCGTCTGCTCCCATTAAGTACAGTGTATTGGACTGAAGAGGAGGTACTGTTCTTGTCAGTTTCCTAAGGAGAGTTGAACTAGATATGGCCCCTGTGTGTAGGAAGCAAAGTTCTTTTGTTCTGAGCAAGCTGACTGTTTGGACCCCATAGGAAACACAGTAGAGTAGAAGAGTGCTCTTTTCTCAAAGCAGAGTGTGTTTCTTGTAAGGCGAACTAGTGCTTGTTTCCCAGTCTGAAATGGAGTTGAATCCCATGCAGTTTCTGGTCCTACGAGCAAGAGATGTTAACTGGTAAGAAGAGTCACTATTGCCCTCCCATTGCCATATACAGTGCAAATAGCTCTCGCGTTGTTCCCAGCAAGTACAGTGTATTGGACTGAAGAGGAGCTACTGTTCTTGTCAGTTTCCTAAGCGGAGTTAAACTAGATATAGCCCATGTGTGTAGGAAGCACAGTTCTTTTGTTCTGAGCAAGCACACTATTCTGGCCCTATAGGAAACACAGTAGAGTAGAAGAGTGCTCTTTTCTGAGAAGCAGAGTGTGTTTCTTGTAAGGCGAGCTAGCATTTGTTTCCCAGTCCTAAATGGAGTTGAATCACATGCAGTTTCTGGTCCTACGAGCAAGAGTTGTTTTCTGGTAAGACGAGTCACTATTGCACTCCCATTGTCATACACAGGGCAAATAGCACTGGCGTCTGTTCACAGCATGTACAGTGTATTGGACTGAAGAGGAGCTACTGTGCTTGTCAGTTTCCTCAGCAGAATTGAACTAGATATGGCCGTGTGTGTAGGAAGCACAGTTCTTTTGTTCTGAACAAGCTCACTCTTTTGGCCCTATAGGAAACAGAGTAGAGTAGAAGAGTGCTCTTTTCTCAAAAGCAGAGTGTGTTTCTTGTAAGGCGAGCTAGCGTTTGTTTCCCAGTCCTAAATTGAGTTGAATCACATGCAGTTTTTGGTCCTACGAGCTAGAGTTGTTTTCTGGTAAGGAAAGACACTATTGCGCTCCCATTGCCACACACAGTGCAAAGAGGACTCGCGTCTGTTCCCATCAAGTACAGTGTATTGGACTGAAGAGGAGCTACTGTTCTTGTCAGTTTCCTAAGCAGAGTTGAACTAGATATGGCCCGTGTGTGTAGGAAGCCCAGTTCTTTTGTAGTGTAAGCTCACTGATCGAACCCATAGGAAACAGAGTAGAGTAGAAGAGTGCTCTTTTCTCAAAAGCAGAGTGTGTTTATTGTAAGGCGAGCTAGCATTTGTTTCCCAGTCCTAAATGGAGTTGAATCACATGCAGTTTCTTGTTCTACGAGCAAGAGTTGTTTACTGGTAAGAAGAGTCATTATTGCGCTCCCATTATATACACAGGGCAAATAGCACTGGCGTCTGTTCCCAGCATGTACAGTGTATTGGACTGAAGAGGATCTACTGTTCTTGTCATTTTCCTAAGCAGAGTTGAACTAGATATAGTCGGTGTGTGTAGGAAGCACAGTTCTTTTGTTCTGAGCAAGCTCACTATTCTGGCCTTACAAAAAACACATTAGACTAGAAGAGTGCTCTTTTCTCAAAAGCAGAGTGTGTTTATTGTAAGGCAAGCTAGCGTTTGTTTCCCAGTTATAAATGGAGTTGAATCACATGCAGTTTCTGGTCCTACGAACAAGAGTTGTTTTCTGGTAAGAAGAGTCACTATTGCGCTACCATTATCATACACAGGGCAAATAGCACTGGCGTCTGTTCCCAGCATGTACAGTGTATTGGACTGAAGAGGCGCTACTGTTCTTGTCAGTTTCCTAAGCAGAGTTGTACTAGATATAGCCCGTGTGTGTAGGAAGCACAGTTCTTTTGTTCTGAGCAAGCTAACTATTCTGGCCCTATAGGAAACACAGTAGAGTAGAAGAGTGCCCTTTTCTCAAAAACAGAGTGTGTTTCTTGTAAGGCGAGCTAGCATTTGTTTCCCAGTCCTAAATGGAGTTGAATCATATGCAGTTTCTGGTCCTACGAGCAAGAGTTGTTTTCTATTAAGAAGAGTCACTATTGTGCTCCCATTGTCATACACAGGGCAAATTGCACTGGCGTCTGTTCCCAGCATGCACAGTTTTTTGGACTGAAAATCATCTACTGTTCTTGTCAGTTTCCTAAGCAGAATTGAACTAGATATGGCCATGTGTGTAGGAAGCACAGTTCTTTTGTTCTGAGCAAGCTCACTGTTCTGGCCCTATAGAAAACACAGTAGAGTAGAAGAGTGCCCTTTTCTCAAATACAGAGTGTGTTCCTTGTAAGGCGAGCTAGCATTTGTTTCCCAGTCCTAAATGGAGTTGAATCACATGCAGTTTCGGGTTCTACGAGCAAGAGTTGTTTTCTGGAAAGAAGAGTCATTATTGCGCTCCCATTATCATACACAGGGCAAATAGCACTGGCGTCTGTTCCCAGCATGTACAGTGTATTGGACTGAAGAGGAGCTACTGTTCTTGTCAGTTTCCTAAGCAGAGTTGAACTCGATATGGCCCGTGTGTGTAGGAAGCACAGTTCTTTTGTTCTGAGCAAGCTCACTATTCTGGCCTTACAAAAAACACATTAGACTAGAAGAGTGCTCTTTTGTCAAAAGCAGAGTGTGTTTATTGTAAGGCGAGCTAGCGTTTGTTTCCCAGTCCTAAATGGAGTTGAATCCCATGCAGTTTCTGGTCCTACGAGCAAGAGTTGTTTTCTGGTAAGAAGAGTCACTGTTGTGCTCCAATTGTCATACACAGGGCAAATAGCACTGGCGTCTGTTCCCAGCAAGTAAAGTGTATGGGACGGAAGAGGATCTACTGTTCTTGTCAGTTTCCTAAGCAGAATTGAACTAGATATGGCCGTGTGTGTAGGAAGCACAGTTCTTTTGTTCTGAGCAAGCTCACTGTTTTGGCCCTGTAGGAAACACAGTAGAGCAGAAGAGTGCTCTTTTCTCAAAAGCAGAGTGTGTTTCTTGTAAGGCGAGCTAGCGTTTGTTTCCCAGTCCTAAATGGAGTTGAATCACATGCAGTTTTTGGTCCTACGAGCTAGAGTTGTTTTCTGGTAAGAAAAATCACTATTGAGCTCCCATTGCCATACATAGTGCAAATAGCACTAGCGTCTGTTCCCAGCAAGTACACTGTATTGGACTGAGATGAGCTACTGTTCTTCTCAGTTTCCTAAGCAGAGTTGAACTAGATATGGCCCCTGTGTGTAGGAAGCACAGTTCTTTTGTACTGTAAGCTCACTGATCGAACACATAGGAAACACAGTAGAGTAGAAGAGTGCCCTTTTCTCAAAAGCAGAGTGTTTTTCTTGTAAGGCAAGCTAGCGTTTGTTTAGAAGTCCTAAAGGCAGTTGAATCACATGCCGTTACTTGTCCTATGAGCAAGAGTTTTTTTTTTTCTGGAAGAAGAGTCACTATTGAACTCCCATTGTCATACACAAGGCAAATAGCACTGGCGTCTGTTCCCAGCAAGTACAGTGTATTGGACTGAAGGGGAGCTACTGTTCTTGTCAGTTTCCTAAGCAGAGTTGAACTAGATATAGCCCGTGTGTGTAGGAAGCACAGTTCTTTTGTTCTGAGCAAGCTCACTGTTTGGACCCCAAAGGAAACACAGTAGAGTAGAAGAGTGCTCTTTTCTCAAAAGCAGAGTGTGTTTCTTGTAAGGCGAGCTAGCGTTTGTTTCGCAGTCCTAAGTGGAGTTGAATCACATGCAGTTTGTGGTCCTATGAGCAAGAGATGTTTTCTGGTAAGAAGAGTCACTATTGCGGTCCCATTGTCATACACATTGCAAATAGCACTAGCATCTGTCCCATGCATGTACAGTGTACTGGACTGAAGAGGATCTACTGTTCTTGTCAGTTTCCTAAGCAGAATTGAACTGGATATGGCCCGTGTGTGTAGGAAGCACAGTTCTTTTGTTCTGAGCAAGCTCACTGTTCAGACCCCATAGGAATCACTGTAGAGTAGAAGAGTGCTCTTTTCTCAAAAGCAGAGTGTGTTTCTTGTAAGGCGAGCTAGCGTTTGTTTCCCAGTCCTAAATGGAGTTGAATCACATGCAGTTTTTGGTCCTACGAACTAGAGTTGTTTTCTGGTAAGGAAAGTCACTATTGAGCTCCCATTGCCATACATAGTGAAAAGAGCACTCGCATCTCTTCCCAGCAAGTACACTGTATTGGACTGAAGATGAACTACTGTTCTTCTCAGTTTCCTAAGCAGAGTTGAAATAGATATGGCCCCTGTGAGTAGGAAGCACAGTTCTTTTGTTCTGAGCAAGCTCACTATTCTGGCCCTATAGGAAACACAGTAGAGTAGAAGAGTGCTCTTTTCTCAAAAGCAGAGTGTGCTTCTGGTAAGGCGAGCTAGCGTTTGGTTCCCAGTCCTAAATGGAGTTGAATCACATGCAGTTTTTGGTCCTATGAGCAAGAGATGTTTTCTGGTAAGAAGATTCACTATTGCGGTCCCATTGTCATACACATTGCAAACAGCACTAGCATCTGTCCCCTGCATGTCCAGTGTATTGGACTGAAGAGGATCTTCTGTTCTTGTCAGTTTCCTAAGCAGAATTGAACTGGATATGGCCCGTGTGTGTAGGAAGCACAGTTCTTTTGTTCTGAGCAAGCTCACTGTTCAGACCCCATAGGAATCACTGTAGAGTAGAAGAGTGCTCTTTTCTCAAAAGCAGAGTGTGTTTCTTGTAAGGCGAGCTAGCATTTCGTTCGCAGTCCTAAATGGAGTTGAATCACATGCAGTTTCTGGTCTTACGAGCAAGAGTTGTTTTCTGGTAAGAACAGTCACTATTGCGCTCCCATTGACATACACAGGGCAAATAGCACTGGCGTCTGTTCCCAGCATGTACAGTGTATTGGACTGAAGAGGATCTACTGTTCTTGTCAGTTTCCTAAGCAGAGTTGAGCTAGATATAGTCGGTATGTGTAGGAAGCACAGTTCTTTTGTTCTGAGCAAGCTCACTATTCTGGCCTTACAAAAAACACATTATACTAGAAGAGTGCTCTTTTCTCAAAAGCAGAGTGTGTTTATTGTAAGGCGAGCTGGTGTTTGTTTCCCAGTTATGAATGGAGTTTAATCACATGCAGTGTCTGGTCCTATGAGCAAGAGTTGTTTTCTGGTAAGTAGAGTCACTATTGCGCTCCCATTATCATACACAGGGCAAATAGCACTGGCGTCTGTTGCCAGCATGTACCGTGTATTGGACTGAAGAGGAGCTACTGTTCTTGTCAGTTTCCTAAGCAGAGTTCAACTAGATATAGCCTGTGTGTGTAGGAAGCACAGTTCTTTTGTTCTGAGCAAGCTCACTATTCTGACCCTATAGGAAACACAGTAGAGTAGAAGAGTGCTCTTTTCTCAAAAGCAGAGTGTTTTTCTTATAAAGCGAGCTAGCGTTTGTTTCCCAGTCCTAAATGGAGTTGAATCACATGCAGTTTCTGTTCCTAAGAGCAAGAGTTTTTTTCTGGTAAGAAGCGTCACTATTGTGCTCCCATTGTCATACACAGGGCAAATAGCACTGGCGTCTGTTCCCAGCAAGTACAGTGTATGGGACGGAAGAGGATCTACTGTTCTTGTCAGTTTCCTAAGCGGAATTGAACTAGATATGGCCGTGTGTGTAGGAAGCACAGTTCTTTTGTTCTGAGCAAGCTCACTGTTTTGGCCCTGTAGGAAACACAGTAGAGTAGAAGAGTGCTCTTTTATCAAAAGCAGAGTGTGTTTCTTGTAAGGCGAGCTAGCGTTTGTTGCCCAGGCCTAAATGGAGTTGAATCACATGCAGTTTTTGATACTACGAGCAAGAGTTGTTTTCTGGTAAGGAAAGTTACTATTGAGCTCCCATTGCCATACATAGTGCAAATAGCACTCGCGTCTGTTCCCAGCAAGTACACTGTACTGGACTGAAGATGAGCTACTGTTCTTCTCAGTTTCCTAAGCAGAGTTGAACTAGATATGGCCCCTGTGTGTAGGAAGCAAAGTTCTTTTGTTCTGAGCAAGCTCACTATTCTGGCCCTATAGGAAACACAGTAGAGTAGAAGAGTGTTCTTTTCTCCAAAGCAGAGTGTGTTTCCTGTAAGTCGAGCTAGCGTTTGGTTCCCAGTCCCAAATGGAGTTGAATCACATGCAGTTTCTGGTTCTACGAGCTAGAGTTGTTTTCTGGTAAGGAAAGTCACTATTGCGCTCCCATTGACATACACAGTGCAAATAGCACTCATGTCTGTTCCCAGCAAGTACAGTGTATTGGACTGAAGAGGAGCTACTGTTCTTGTCAGTTTCCTAAGCAGAATTGAACTAGATATGGCCGTGTGTGTAGGAAGCACAGTTCTTTTGTACTGAGCAAGCTCACTGTTTTGGCCCTATAGGAAACACAGTAGAGTAGAAGAGTGCTCTTTTCTCAAAAGCAAAGTGAGTTTCTTGTAAGGCGAGCTAGCGTTTGTTTCCCAGTCCTAAATGGAGTTGAATCACATGCAGTTTTTGGTCCTACGAGCTAGAATTGTTTTCTGGTAAGGAAAGTCACTATTGCGCTCCCATTGCCACACACAGTGCAAAGAGGACTCGCGTCTGTTCCCATCAAGTACAGTGTATTGGACTGTAGAGGAGCTACTGTTCTTGTCAGTTTCCTAAGGAGAGTTGAACTAGATATGGCCCCTGTGTGTAGGAAGCACAGTTCTGTTGTTCTGAGCAAGCTGACTGTTCGGACTCCATAGGAAACACAGTAGAGTAGAAGAGTGATCTTTTCTCAAAAGCAGAGTGTGTTTCTTGTAAGGCGAACTAGTGCTTGTTTCCCAGTCTGAAATGGAGTTGAATCCCATGCAGTTTCTGGTCTTACCAGCAAGAGTTGTTTTCTGGTAAGGAAAGTCACTATTGCGCTCCCATTGCCACACACAGTGCAAAGAGGACTCGCGTCTGTTCCCATCAAGTACAGTGTATTGGACTGAAGAGGAGCTACTGTTCTTGTCAGTTTCCTAAGCAGAGTTGAACTAGATATGGCCCCTGTGTGTAGGAAGCACAGTTCTTTTGTACTGTAAGCTCACTGATCTAAAACATAGGAAACACAGAAGAGTAGAAGAGTGCTCTTTTCTCAAAAGCAGAGTGTGTTTCTTGTAAGGCGAGCTAGCATTTGTTTCCCAGTCCTAAATGGAGATGAATCACATGCAGTTTCTGGTCCTACGAGCAAGAGTTGTTTTCTGGTAAGAAGAGTCACTATTGCGCTCCCATTGTCATACACAGAGAAAATAGCACTGGCGTCTGTTCCCAGCATGTACAGTGTATTGGACTGAAGAGGATCTACTGTTCTTGTCAGTTTCCTAAGCAGAATTGAACTAGATATGGCCGTGTGTGTAGGAAGCACAGTCCTTTTGTTCTGAGCAAGCTCACTGTTTTGGCCCTATAGGAAACACAGTAGAGTAGAAGAGTGCTCTTTTCTCAAAAGCAGAGTGTGCTTCTTGTAAGGCAAGCTAGCGTTTGTTTCCCAGTCCTAAATGGAGTTGAATCACATGCAGTTTTTGGACCTACGAGCTAGAGTTGTTTTCTGGTAAGGAAAGTCACTATTGCGCTCCCATTGCCCCACACAGTGCAAAGAGGACTCGCGTCTGTTCCCATCAAGAACAGTGTATTGGACTGAAGAGGAGCTACTGTTCTTGTCAGTTTCCTAAGCAGAGTTGAACTAGATATGGCCCCTGTGTGTAGGAAGCACAGTTCTGTTGTTCTGAGCAAGCTGACTGTTCGGACTCCATAGGAAACACAGTAGAGTAGAAGAGTGATCTTTTCTCAAAAGCAGAGTGTGTTTCTTGTAAGGCGAACTAGTGCTTGTTTCCCAGTCTGAAATGGAGTTGAATCCCATGCAGTTTCTGGTCTTACGAGCAAGAGTTGTTTTCTGGTAAGGAAAGTCACTATTGCGCTCCCATTGCCACACACAGTGCAAAGAGGACTCGCGTCTGTTCCCATCAAGTACAGTGTATTGGACTGAAGAGGAGCTACTGTTCTTGTCAGTTTCCTAAGCAGAGTTGAACTAGATATGGCCCCTGTGTGTAGGAAGCACAGTTCTTTTGTACTGTAAGCTCACTGATCTAAAACATAGGAAACACAGAAGAGTAGAAGAGTGCTCTTTTCTCAAAAGCAGAGTGTGTTTCTTGTAAGGCGAGCTAGCATTTGTTTCCCAGTCCTAAATGGAGATGAATCACATGCAGTTTCTGGTCCTACGAGCAAGAGTTGTTTTCTGGTAAGAAGAGTCACTATTGCGCTCCCATTGTCATACACAGAGAAAATAGCACTGGCGTCTGTTCCCAGCATGTACAGTGTATTGGACTGAAGAGGATCTACTGTTCTTGTCAGTTTCCTAAGCAGAATTGAACTAGATATGGCCGTGTGTGTAGGAAGCACAGTCCTTTTGTTCTGAGCAAGCTCACTGTTTTGGCCCTATAGGAAACACAGTAGAGTAGAAGAGTGCTCTTTTCTCAAAAGCAGAGTGTGCTTCTTGTAAGGCAAGCTAGCGTTTGTTTCCCAGTCCTAAATGGAGTTGAATCACATGCAGTTTTTGGACCTACGAGCTAGAGTTGTTTTCTGTTAAGGAAAGTCACTATTGCGCTCCCATTGCCCCACACAGTGCAAAGAGGACTCGCGTCTGTTCCCATCAAGAACAGTGTATTGGACTGAAGAGGAGCTACTGTTCTTGTCAGTTTCCTAAGCAGAGTTGAACTAGATATGGCCCCTGTGTGTAGGAAGCACAGTTCTTTTTTTCTGAGCAAGCTGACTGTTCGGACCCCATAGGAAACACAGTAGAGTAGAAGAGTGCTCTTTTCTCAAAAGAAGAGTGTGTTTCTTGTAAGGCGAACTATTGCTTGTTTCCCAGTCTGAAATGGAGTTGAATCCCATGCAGATTCTGGTCTTACAAGCAAGAGTTGTTTTCTGGTAAGGAAAGTCACTATTGCGCTCCCATTGCCACACACAGTGCAAAGAGGACTCACGTCTGTTAACATCAAGTACAGTGTATTGGACTGAGGAGGAGCTACTGTTCTTGTCAGTTTCTTAAGCAGAGTTGAACTAGATATGGCCCGTGTGTGTAGGAAGCACAGTTCTTTTCTACTGTAAGCTCACTGATCGAACCCATAGGAAACACAGTAGAGTAGAAGAGTGCCCTTTTCTCAAAAACAGAGTGTTTTTCTTGTAAGGCGAGCTAGCATTTGTTTCCCAGTCCTAAATGGAGTTGAATCACATGCAGTTTCTGGTCCTACGAGCAAGAGTTGTTTTCTATTAAAATGAGTCACTACTGTGCCCCCATTGTCATACACAGGGCAAATTGCACTGGCGTCTGTTCCCATCATGTACAGTTTATTGGACTGAAAAGGATCTACTGTTCTTGTCAGTTTCCTAACCAGAATTGAACTAGATATGGCCATGTGTGAAGGAAGCACAGTTCTTTTGTTCTGAGCAAAATCACTGTTCTGGCCCTATAGAAAACACAGTAGAGTAGAAGAGTGATCTTTTCTCAAAAGCAGAGTGTGTTTCTTGTAAGGCGAGCTAGCGTTTGTTTCCCAGTCCTAAATGGAGTTGAATCCCATGCAGTTTTTGATCCTATGAGCAAGAGTTGTTTTCTGGTAAGGAAAGTCACTATTGCGCTCCCATTGCCATACACAGTGCAAATAGAACTCGCGTCTGTTCCCATCAAGTACAGTGTATTGGACTGAATAGGAGCTACTGTTCTTGTCAGTTTCCTAAGCAGAGTTGAACTACTTATGGCCCCTGTGTGTAGGAAGCACAGTTCTTTTGTTCTGAGCAAGCTGACTGTTCGGACCACATAGGAAACACAGTAGAATAGAAGAGAGCTCTTTTCTCAAAGCTGAGTGTGTTTCTTGTAAGGCGAACTAGTGCTTGTTTCCCAGTCTGAAATGGAGTTGAATCCCATGCAGTTTCTGGTCCTAAGCAAGAGATGTTAACTGGTAAGAGGAGTCACTATTGCCCTCCCATTGCCATATACAGTGCAAATAGCTCTCGCTTTGTTCCCAGCAATTACAGTGTACTGGACTGAAGAGGAGCTACTGTTCTTGTCAGTTTTTTAAGTGGAGTTAAACTAGATATGGCCCGTGTGTGTAGGAAGCACAGTTCTTTTGTTCTGAGCAAGCTCACTATTCTGGCATTATAGGAAACACAGTAGAGTAGAAGAGTGCTCTTTTCTGAGAAGCGTAGTGTGTTTCTTGTAAGGCGAGCTAGTGTTTGTTTCCCAGTCCTAAATGGAGTTGAATCACATGCAGTTTCTGGTCCTA
This sequence comes from Peromyscus eremicus, assembly GCF_949786415.1. Lineage (NCBI taxonomy): Eukaryota > Metazoa > Chordata > Mammalia > Rodentia > Cricetidae > Peromyscus > Peromyscus eremicus. The sequence goes on along the minus strand of NW_026735611.1, from coordinate 24,796 downwards.
CGAGCAAGAGTTGTTTTCTGGTAAGAAGAGTCACTATTGCACTCTCATTGTCATACACAGGGCAAATAACACTGGCGTCTGTTCCCAGCATGTGCAGTGTTTTGGACTGAAGAGGAGCTACTGTTCTTGTCAGTTTCCTAAGAAGCGTTAAACTAGATATGGCCCCTGTGTGTAGGAAGCACAGTTCTTTTGTTCTGAGCAAGCTCACTGTTCGGACCCCATAGGAAACACAGTAGAGTAGAAGAGTGCTCTTTTCTCAAAAGCAGAGTGTGTTTCTTGTAAGGCGAACTAGTGCTTGTTTCCCAGTCTGAAATGGAGTTGAATCCCATGCAGTTTCTGGTACTACGAGCAAGAGATGTTAACTGGTAAGAAGAGTCATTATTGCGCTCCCATTGCCATATACAGTGCAAATAGCTCTCGCGTTTGTTACCAGCAAGTACAGTGTATTGGACTGAAGAGGAGCTACTGTTCTTGTCAGTTTACTAAGCGGAGTTAAACTAGATATGGCCCGTGTGTAGGAAGCACAGTTCTTTTGTTCTGAGCAAGCTCACTCTTTTGGCCCTATAGGAAACACAGTAGAGTAGAAGAGTGCTCTTTTCTCAAAAGGAGAGTGTGTTTCTTGTAAGGCGAGCTAGCGTTTGTTTCCCAGTCTTAAATTGAGTTGAATCACATGCAGTTTTTGGTCCTACGAGCTAGAGTTGTTTTCTGGTAAGGAAAGTCACTATTGCGCTCCTATTGCCACAAACAGTGCAAAGAGGACTCGCGTCTGTTCCCATCAAGTACAGTGTATTGGACTGAAGAGGAGCTACTGTTCTTGTCAGTTTCCTAAGCAGAGTTGAACTAGATATGGCCCGTGTGTGTAGGAAGCCCAGTTCTTTTGTACTGTAAGCTCACTGATCGAACACATAGGAAACACAGTAGAGTAGAAGAGTGATCTTTTCTCAAAAGCAGAGTGTGTTTCTTGTAAGGCGAGCTAGCGTTTGTTTCCCAGTCCTAAATGGAGTTGAATCACATGCAGTTTTTGATCCTACGAGCAAGAGTTGTTTTCTGGTAAGGAAAGTCACTATTGTGCTCCCATTGCCATACACAGTGCAAATAGCACTCGCGTCTGTTCCCAGCAAGTACAGTGTATTGGACTGAAGAGGAGCTACTGTTCTTGTCAGTTTCGTAAGCAGAATTGACCTAGATATTGCCCGTGTGTGTGTGAAGCACAGTTCCTTTTTTCTGAGCAAGCTCACTGTTCTTGCCCTATAGGAAACACAATAGAGTAGAAGAGTGCTCTTTTCTCAAAAGCAGAGTGTGTTTTTTGTAAGGGGAGCTATTGTTTGTTTCCCAGTATGAAATGGAGTTGAATCCCATGCAGTTTCTGGTCCTACAATCAAGAGTTGTTTTCTGGTAAGAAGAGTCACTATTGTGCTCCCATTGCCATATACAGTGCAAATAGCACTCGCGTCTGTTCACAGCAAGTACAGTGTATTGGACTGAAGAGGAGCTACTGTTCTTGTCAGTTTCCTAAGCAGAGTTGAACTAGATATGGCCCGTGTGTGTAGGAAGCACAGTTCTTTTGTTCTGAGCAAGCTCACTGTTTGGACCCCACTGGAAACACAGTAGAGTGGAGGAGTTCTCTTTTCTAAAAAGCAGAGTATGTTTCTTGTAAGGCAAGCTAGCGTTTGATTCGCAGTCCTAAATGGAGTTGAATCACATGCAGTTTCTGGTCCTATGAGCAAGAGATGTTTTCTGGTAAGAAGAGACACTATTGCGGTCCCATTGTCATACACATTGCAAATAGCACTGGCATCTGTTCCCTGCATGTACATTGTATTGGACTGAAGAGGATCTACTGTTCTTGTCAGTTTCCTAAGCAGAATTGAACTGGATATGGCCCGTGTGTGTAGGAAGCACAGTTCTTTTGTTCTGAGCAAGCTGACTGTTCGGACCCCACAGGAATCACTGTAGTTAGGAGAGTGCTCTTTTCTCAAAAGCCGAGTGTGTTTCTTGTAAGGCGAGCTAGCGTTTGTTTCGCAGTCCTAAATGGAGTTGAATCCCATGCAGTTTCCGGTCCTATGAGCAAGAGTTGTTTTCTGGTAAGAAGAGTCACTATTGCGCTCCCATTGTCATACACAGGGCAAATAGCACTGGCGTCTGTTACCAGCATGTACAGTGTATTGGACTAAAGAGGATCTACTGTTCTTGTCAATTTCCTAAGCAGAGTTGAACTAGATATAGTCGGTGTGTGTAGGAAGGACAGTTTTTTTGTTCTGAGCAAGCTCACTATTCTGGCCCTACAAAAAACACATTAGAGTAGAAGAGTGCTGTTTTCTCAAAAGCAGAGTGTGTTTATTGTAAGGTGAGCAAGCGTTTGTTTCCCAGTTCTAAATGGTGTTGAATCACATGCAGTTTCTGGTCCTATGAGCAAGAGTTGTTTTCTGGTAAGAAGAGTCACTATTGTGCTCCCATTATCATACACAGGGCAAATAGCACTGGCGTCTGTTCCCAGCATGTACAGTGTATTGGACTGAAGAGGTTCTACTGTTCTTGTCAGTTTCCTAAGCAGAGTTGAACTAGATATAGCCCGTGTGTGCACGAAGCCCAGTTCTTTTGCTCTGAGTAAGCTCACTGTTCTGGCCCTATAGGAAACACCGTAGAGTAGAAGAGTGATCTTTTCTCAAAAGCAGAGTGTTCCTTGTAAGGGGAGCTAGCATTTGCTTCTCAGTCCTAAATGGAGTTGAATCACATGCAGTTTTTGATCCTATGAGAAAGAGATGTTTTCTGGTAAGGAAAGTCACTATTGTGCTCCCATTGCCATACACAGTGCAAAGAGGACTCGCATGTGTTCCCATCAAGTACAGTGTATTGGACTGAAGAGGAACTACTGTTCTTGTCAGTTTCCTAAGCAGAGTTGAACTAGATAGGGCCCGTGTGTGTAGGAAGACCAGTTCTATTGTACTGTAAGCTCACTGATCGAACCCATAGGAAACACAGTAGAGTAGAAGAGTGAAATTTTCTCAAAAGCATAGTGTGTTTCTTGTAAGTCGAGCTAGCGTTTGTTTTGCAGTCCTAAATGGAGTTGAATCACATGCAGTTTCTGGTCCTAGGAGCAAGAGTTGTTTTCTGGTAAGAAGAGTCACTATTGAGCTCCCATTGTCATACACAGGGCAAATAGCACTGGCGTCTGTTCCCAGCAAGAACAGTGTATTGGACTGAAAAGGATCTACTGTTCTTGTCAGTTTCCTAAGCAGAGTTGAACTAGATATAGCCCGTGTGTGTAGGAAGCACAGTTCTTTTGTTCTGAGCAAGCTCACTGTTTGGAACTTAAAGGAAACACAGAAGATTAGAAGAGTGCTCTTTTATCATAAGCAGAGTGTGTTTCTTGTAAGGCGAGCTAGCGTTTGTTTCCCAGTCCTAAATGGAGTTGAATCACATGCAGTTTTTGGTCCTACTAGCAAGAGTTGTTTTCTGGTAAGGAAAGTCACTATTGTGCTCCCATTGCTATACACAGTGCAAATAGCACTCGCGTCTGTTCCCATTAAGTACAGTGTATTGGACTGAAGAGGAGCTTTTTTCTGGTAAGAAGAGACACTATTGAGCTCCCATTGTCATTCACAGGGCAAATAGCACTGGCGTCTGCTCCCAGCAAGTACAGTGTATTGGACTGAAGTGGACCAACTGTTCTTGTCAGTTTCCTAAGCAGAGTTGAACTAGATATAGCCAGTGTGTGTAGGATGCAAAGTTCTTTTGTTCTGAGCAAGCTCACTATTCTGGCCCTATAGGAAACACAGTAGAGTAGAAGAGTGCTCTTTTCTCAAAAGCATAGAGTGTTTCTTGTAAGGTGAGCTAGCGTTTTTTTCCGTCCTAAATCTAGTTGAGTCACATGCAGTTTCTGGTCCTACGAACAAGAGTTGTTTTCTGGTAAGAAGAGTCACTTTTGCGCTCCCGTTGTCATACACAGGGCAAATAGCACTCGCGTCTGTTCCCAGCATGTACAGTGTATTGGACTGAAGATGATCTACTGCTCTTGTCAGTTTCCTCAGCAGAGTTGAACTAGATATGGCCCGTTTGTGTAGGAAGCACAGTTCTTTTGTTCTGAGCAAGCTCACTGTTCTGGCACTATAGGAAACACAGTAGAGTAGAAGAGTGCTCTTTTCTCAAAAGCAGAGTGTGTTTCTTGTAAGGCAAGCTAGCATTTGTTTCCCAGTACTAAATGGAGTTGAATCACATGCAGTTTCTTGTCCTACGAGCAAGAGTTGTTTTCTGTTAAGAAGAGTCTCTATTGCACTCCCATTGTCATACACAGGGCAAATAGCACTGGCGTCTGTTCCCAGCATGTACAGTGTATTGGACTGAAGAGGATCTACTGTTCTTGTCAGTTTCCTAAGCAGAATTGAACTAGATATGGCCCATGTGTGTAGGAAGCACAATTCTTTTGTTCTGAGCAAGCTCACTGTTCAGGCCCTATAGAAAAAACAATAGAGTTGAAGAGTGATCTTTACTCAAAAGCAGAGTGTGTTTCTTGTAAGGCGAGCTATCGTTTGTTTCCCAGTCCTAATTGGAGTTGAATCACATGCAGTTTTTGATCCTACGAGCAAGAGTTGTTTTCTGGTAAGAAGAGTCACTATTTCGCTTTCTTTGCCATACACAGTACAAATAGCACTCGCGTCTACTCCCAGCAAGTACAGTGTATTGGACTGAATAGGAGCTACTGTTCTTGTCAGTTTCCTAAGCAGAGTTGAACTAGATATAGCCCGTGTGTGTTGGAAGCACAGTTCTTTTGTTTTGAGCAAGCTCACTGTTCTGGCCCTAAAGGAAACACAGTAAAGTAGAAGAGTGCTCTTTTCTCAAAAGCAGAGTGTGTTTATTGTAAGGTGAGCTAGCGTTTGTTTCCCAGTCCTAAATGTAGTTGAATTACATGCAGTTTCTTGTCCTATGAGCAAGAGTTGTTTTCTGGTAAGAAGAGTCACTATTGCGCTCCTATTGTCATACACAGGGCAAACAACACTTGCTACTGTTCTTTGCAAGTACAGTGTATTGGACAGAAGAGGAGCTACTGTCCTTGTCAGTTTTCTAAGCAGAGTTGAACTAGATATGGCCCGTGTGTGTAGGAAGCACAGTTCTTTTGTTCTGAGCAAGCTCACTGTTCAGACCCCATAGGAAACACTGTAGAGTAGAAGAGTGCTCTTTTCTCAAAAGGAGAGTGTGTTTCTTGTAAGGCGAGCTAGCGTTTGTTTCCCAGTCTTAAATTGAGTTGAATAACATGCAGTTTTTGGTCCTACGAGCTAGAGTTGTTTTCTGGTAAGGAAAGTCACTATTGCGCTCCCATTGCCACAAACAGTGCAAGGAGGACTCGCGTCTGTTCCCATCAAGTACAGTGTATTGGACTGAAGAGGAGCTACTGTTCTTGTCAGTTTCCTAAGCAGAGTTGAACTAGATATGGCCCGTGTGTGTAGGAAGCCCAGTTCTTTTGTACTGTAAGCTCACTGATCGAACACATAGGAAACAGAGTAGAGTAGAAGAGTGCTCTTTTCTCAAAAGCAGAGTATGTTTCTTGTAAGGCGAGCTAGCATTAGTTTCCCAGTCCTAAATGGAGTTGAATCACATGCAGTTTCTGGTCCTACGAGCAAGAGTTGTTTTCTGGTAAGAAGTGTCACTATTGCGCTCCCATTGTCATACACAGGGCAAATTGCACTGGCGTCTGTTCCCAGCATGTACAGTGTATTGGACTGAAGAGGATCTACTGTTCTTGTCAGTTTCCTAAGCAGAATTGAACTAGATATGGCCGTTCGTATAGGAAACACAGTTCTTTTGTTCTGAGCAAGCTCACTGTTTTGGCCCTATAGGAAACACAGTAGAGTAGAAGAGTGCTCTTTTCTCAAAAGCAGAGTGTGTTTCTTGTAAGGCGAGCTAGCGTTTGTTTCCCATTCCTAAATGGAGTTGAATCACATGCAGTTTTTGGTCCACGAGCTAGAGTTGTTTTCTGGTAAGGAAAGTCACTATTGCACTCCCATTGCCACACACAGTGCAAAGAGGACTCGCGTCTGTTCCCATCAAGTAGAGTGCATTGGACTGAAGAGGATATACTGTTCTTGTCAGTTTCCTAAGAAGAGTTGAACTAGATATGGCCCCTGTGGGTAGGAAGCACAGTTCTTTTGTTCTGAGCAAGCTGACTGTTCGGACCCCATAGGAAACACAGTAGAGTAGAAGAGTGCTCTTTTCTCAAAAGCAGAGTGTGTTTCTTGTAAGGCGAGATAGTGCTTGTTTCCCAGTCAGAAATGGAGTTGAATCCCATGCAGTTTCTGGTCCTACAAGCAAGAGATGTTAACTGGTAAGAAGAGTCACTATTGTGCTCCCATTGCCATATACAGTGCAAATAGCTCTCGCGTCTGTTCCCAGCAAGTACAGTGTATTGGACTGAAGAGGAGCTACTGTTCTTGTCAGTTTCCTAAGCGGAGTTAAAGTAGATATGGCCCGTGTGTTTAGGAAGCCCAGTTCTTTTGTTCTGAGCAAGCTCACTGTTCGAACCCTTAGTAAACACAGTAGATTGGAAGAGTGCTCTTTTCTCAAAAGCAGAGTGTGTTTCTTATAAGGCGAGCTAGCATTTGTTTCCCAGTCCTAAATGGAGTTGAATCCCATGCAGTTTCTGGTCCTACGAGCAAGAGATGTTAACTGGTAAGAAGAGTCACTATTGCCCTCCCATTGCCATATACAGTGCAAATAGCTCTCGCGTTGTTCCCAGCAAGTACAGTGTATTGGACTGAAGAGGAGCTACTGTTCTTGTCAGTTTCCTAAGAGGAGTTAAACTAGGTATGGCCCGTGTGTGTAGGAAGCACAGTTCTTTTGTTCTGAGCAAACTCACTATTCTGGCCCTATAGGAAACACAGTAGAGTAGAAGAGTGCTCTTTTCTGAGAAGCAGAGTGTGTTTCTTGTAAGGCGAGCTAGCATTTGTTTCCCAGTCCTAAATGGAGTTGAATCACATGCAGTTTCTGGTCCTGCGAGCAAGAATTGTTTTCTGGTAAGAAGAGTCACTATTGTACTCCCATTGTCATACACAGGGCAAATAGCACTGGCGTCTGTTCCCAGCATGTAGAGTGTATTGGACTGAAGAGGAGCTACTGTTCTTGTCAGTTTCATAAGCAGAATTGAACTAGATATGGCCGTGTGTGTAGAAAGCACAGTTCTTTTGTTCTGAGCAAGCTCACTCTTTTGGCACTTTAGGAAACACAGTAGAGTAGAATAGTGTTCTGTTCTCAAAAGCAGAGTGTGTTTCTTGTAAGGCGAGCTAGCGTTTGTTTCCCAGTCCTAAATTGAGTTGAATCACATGCAGTTTTTGGTCCTACGAGCTAGAGTTGTTTTCTGGTAAGGAAAGTCACTATTGCGCTCCCATTGCTACACACAGTTCAAAGAGGACTCGCGTCTGTTCCCATCAAGTACAGTGTATTGGACTGAAGAGGAGCTACTGTTCTTGTCAGTTTCCTAATCAGAGTTGAACTAGATATGGCCCGTGTGTGTAGGAAGCCCAGTTCTTTTGTACTGTAAGCTCACTGATCGAACCCATAGGAAACAGAGTAGAGTAGAAGAGTGCTCTTTTCTCAAAAGCAGAGTGTGTTTCATGTAAGGCGAGCTAGCGTTTGTTTCCCAGTCCTAAATTGAGTTGAATCACATGCAGTTTTTTGTCCTACGAGCAAGAGTTGTTTTCTGGTAAGGAAAGTCACTGTTGTACTCCCATTGCCATACATAGTGCAAATAGCACTCGCGTTTTTTCCCAGCAAGTACAGTGTATTGTACTGAAGAGGAGCTACTGTTCTTGTCAGTTTCCTAAGCACAGTTGAACTAGATATGGCCCCTGTGTGTAGGAAGCACAGTTCTTTTGTACTGTAAGCTCACTCATCGAACCCATTGGAAACAGAGTAGAGTAGAAGAGTGCTCTTTTCTCAAAAGCAGAGTGTGTTTCTTGTAAGGCGAGCTAGCATTTGTTTCCCAGTCCTAAATGGAGTTGAATCACATGCAGTTTCTGGTCCTACGAGCAAGAGTTGTTTTCTGGTAAGAAGAGTCACTATTGTGCTCCCATTGTCATACACAGGGCAAATAGCACTGGCGTCTGTTCCCTGCATGTACAGTGTATTGGACTGAAGAGGATCTACTGTTCTTGTCAGTTTCCTAAACAGAATTGAACTAGATATGGCCGTGTGTGTAGGAAGCACAGGTCTTTTGTTCTGAGCAAGCTCACTGTTTTGGCCCTATAGGAAACACAGTAGAGTAGAAGAGTGCTCTTTTCTCAAAAGCAGAGTGAGTTTCTTGTAAGGCGAGCTAGCGTTTGTTTCCCAGTCCTAAATGGAGTTGAATCACATGCAGTTTTTGATCCTATGAGCAAGAGTTGTTTTCTGGTAAGGAAAGTCACTATTGTGCTCCCATTGCCATACACAGTGCAAATAGCACTCGTGTCTGTTCCCAGCAAGTACAGTGTATTGGACTGAAGAGGAGCTACTGTTCTTGTCAGTTTCGTAAGCAGAATTGACCTAGATATTGCCCGTGTGTGTGTGAAGCACAGTTCCTTTTTTCTGAGCAAGCTCACTGTTCTTGCCCTATAGGAAACACAGTAGAGTAGAAGAGTGCTCTTTTCTCAAAAGCAGAGTGTGTTTTTTGTAAGGGGAGCTATTGTTTGTTTCCCAGTATGAAATGGAGTTGAATCCCATGCAGTTTCTGGTCCTACAATCAAGAGTTGTTTTCTGGTAAGAAGAGGCACTATTGTGCTCCCATTGCCATATACAGTGCAAATAGCACTCGCGTCTGTTCACAGCAAGTACAGTGTATTGGACTGAAGAGGAGCTACTGTTCTTGTCAGTTTCCTAAGCAGAGTTGAACTAGATATGGCCCGTGTGTTTAGGTAGCACAGTTCTTTTGTTCTGAGCAAGCTCACTGTTTGGACCCCACTGGAAACACAGTAGAGTGGAGGAGTTCTCTTTTCTAAAAAGCAGAGTATGTTTCTTGTAAGGCGAGCTAGCGTTTGATTCGCAGTCCTAAATGGAGTTGAATCACATGCAGTTTCTGGTCCTATGAGCAAGAGATGTTTTCTGGTAAGAAGAGACACTATTGCGGTCCCATTGTCATACACATTGCAAATAGCACTGGCATCTGTTCCCTGCATGTACATTGTATTGGACTGAAGAGGATCTACTGTTCTTGTCAGTTTCCTAAGCAGAATTGAACTCGATATGGCCCGTGTGTGTAGGAAGCACAGTTCTTTTGTTCTGAGCAAGCTGACTGTTCGGACCCCACAGGAATCACTGTAGAGTAGGAGAGTGCTCTTTTCTCAAAAGCCGAGTGTGTTTCTTGTAAGGCGAGCTAGCGTTTGTTTCGCAGTCCTAAATGGAGTTGAATCCCATGCAGTTTCTGGTCCTATGAGCAAGAGTTGTTTTCTGGTAAGAAAAGTCACTATTGCGCTCCCATTGTCATACACAGGGCAAATAGCACTGGCGTCTGTTACCAGCATGTACAGTGTATTGGACTGAAGAGGATCTACTGTTCTTGTCAATTTCCTAAGCAGAGTTGAACTAGATATAGTCGGTGTGTGTAGGAAGCACAGTTCTTTTGTTCTGAGCAAGCTCACTATTCTGGCCCTACAAAAAACACATTAGAGTAGAAGAGTGCTCTTTTCTCAAAAGCAGAGTGTGTTTATTGTAAGGTGAGCAAGCGTTTGTTTCCCAGTTCTAAATGGAGTTGAATCACATGCAGTTTCTGGTCCTATAAGCAAGAGTTGTTTTCTGGTAAGAAGAGTCACTATTGTGCTCCCATTATCATACACAGGGCAAATAGCACTGGCGTCTGTTCCCAGCATGTACAGTGTATTGGACTGAAGAGGAGCTACTGTTCTTGTCAGTTTCCTAAGCAGAGTTGAACTAGATATAGCCCGTATGTGTACGAAGCACAGTTCTTTTGCTCTGAGTAAGCTCACTGTTCTGGCCCTATAGGAAACACCGTAGAGTAGAAGAGTGATCTTTTCTCAAAAGCAGAGTGTTCCTTGTAAGGGGAGCTAGCATTTGCTTCTCAGTCCTAAATGGAGTTGAATCACATGCAGTTTTTGATCCTACGAGAAAGAGTTGTTTTCTAGTAAGGAAAGTCACTATTGTGCTCCCATTGCCACACACAGTTCAAAGAGGACTCGCATGTGTCCCCATCAAGTACAGTGTATTGGACTGAAGAGGAGCTACTGTTCTTGTCAGTTTCCTAAGCAGAGTTGAACTAGATATGGCCCGTGTGTTTAGGAAGACCAGTTCTATTGTACTGTAAGCTCACTGATCGAACACATAGGAAACACATTAGAGTAGAAGAGTGAAATTTTCTCAAAAGCAGAGTGTGTTTCTTGTAATGCGAGCTAGCGTTTGTTTTGCAGTCCTAAATGGAGTTGAATCACATGCAGTTTCTGGTCCTAGGAGCAAGAGTTGTTTTCTGGTAAGAAGAGTCACTATTGAGCTCCCATTGTCATACACAGGGCAAATAGCACTGGCGTCTGTTCCCAGCAAGAACAGTGTATTGGACTGAAAAGGATCTACTGTTCTTGTCAGTTTCCTAAGCAGAGTTGAACTAGATATAGCCCGTGTGTGTAGGAAGCACAGTTCTTTTGTTCTGAGCAAGCTCACTGTTTGGAACTTAAAGGAAACACAGATAAGTAGAAGAGTGCTCTTTTATCGTAAGCAGAGTGTGTTTCTTGTAAGGCGAGCTAGCGTTTGTTTCCCAGTCCTAAATGGAGTTGAATCACATGCAGTTTTTGGTCCTACGAGCAAGAGTTGTTTTCTGGTAAGGAAAGTCACTATTGTGCTCCCATTGCCATACACAGTGCAAATAGCACTCGCGTCTGTTCCCATTAAGTACAGTGTATTGGACTGAAGAGGAGCTACTCTTCTTGTCAGTTTCCTAGGTAGAGTTGAACTAGATATGGCCCATGTGTGTAGGAAGCACAGTTCTTTTTTTCTCAGGAAGCTCACTGTTCAGACCCCATAGGAAACACTGTAGAGTAGAAGAGTGCTCTTTTCTCAAAAGCAGAGTGTGTTTCTTGTAAGGCGAGCTAGCGTTTGTTTTGCAGTCCTAAATGGAGTTGAATCGCATGCAGTTTCAGGTCCTACGAGCAAGAGATTTTTCTGGTAAGAAGAGACACTATTGAGCTCCCATTGTCATTCACAGGGCAAATAGCACTGGCGTCTGCTCCCAGCAAGTACAGTGTATTGGACTGAAGTGGAGCTACTGTTCTTGTCAGTTTCCTAAGCAGAGTTGAACTAGATATAGCCAGTGTGTGTAGGATGCAAAGTTCTTTTGTTCTGAGCAAGCTCACTATTCTGGCCCTATAGGAAACACAGTAGAGTAGAAGAGTGCTCTTTTCTCAAAAGCAGAGAGTGTTTCTTGTAAGGCGAGCTAGCGTTTTTTTCCGTCCTAAATCTAGTTGAGTCACATGCAGTTTCTGGTCCTACGAACAAGAGTTGTTTTCTGGTAAGAAGAGTCACTATTGCGCTCCCATTGTCATACACAGGGCAAATAGCACTCGCGTCTGTTCCCAGCATGTACAGTGTGTTGGACTGAAAATGATCTACTGCTCTTGTCAGTTTCCTCAGCAGAGTTGAACTAGATATGGCCCGTTTGTGTAGGAAGCACAGTTCTTTTGTTCTGAGCAAGCTCACTGTTCTGGCACTATAGGAAACACAGTAGAGTAGAAGAGTGCTCTTTTCTCAAAAGCAGAGTGTGTTTCTTGTAAGGCAAGCTAGCATTTGTTTCCCAGTCCTAAATGGAGTTGAATCACATGCAGTTTCTGGTCCTACGAGCAAGAGTTGTTTTCTGTTAAGAAGAGTCTCTATTGCACTCCCATTGTCATACACAGGGCAAATAGCACTGGCGTCTGTTCCCAGCATGTACAGTGTATTGGACTGAAGAGGATCTACTGTTCTTGTCAGTTTCCTACGCAGAATTGAACTAGATATGGCCCATGTGTGTAGGAAGCACAGTTCTTTTGTTCTGAGCAAGCTCACTGTTCGAACCCATAGTAAACACAGTAGATTAGAAGAGTGCTCTTTTCTCAAAAGCAGAGTGTGTTCCTAATAAGGCGAGCTAGCATTTGTTTCCCAGTCCTAAATGGAGTTGAATCACATGCAGTTTCTGGTCCTACGTGCAAGAGTTGTTTTCTGGTAAGAAGAGTGACTATTGCGCTCCCATTGTCATACACAGGGCAAATAGCACTGGCATCTGTTCCCAGCATGTACAGTGTATTGGACTGAAGAGGATCTACTGTTCTTGTCAGTTTCCTCAGCAGAATTGAACTAGATATGGCCGTGTGTGTAGGAAGCACATTTCTTTTGTTCTGAGTAAGCTCACTGTTCTGACCCTATAGGAAATACCGTAGAGTAGAAGAGTGATCTTTTCTCAAAAGCAGAGTGTGTTTCTTGTAAGGGGAGCTAGCATTTGTTTCCCAGTTCTAAATGGAGTTGAATCACATGCAGTTTTTGATCCTACGAGCAAGAGTTGTTTTCTGGTAAGGAAAGTCACTATTGCGCTCCTATTGCCACACACAGTGCAAAGAGGACTCGCGTCTGTTCCAATCAAGTACAGTGTATTGGACTGAAGAGGAGCTACTGTTCTTGTCAGTTTCCTAAGCAGAGTTGAACTAGATATGGCCTGTGTGTGTAGGAAGCACAGTTCTTTTCTACTGTATGCTCACTTATCCATCCCATAGGAAACACAGTAGAGTAGAAGAGTGCCCTTTTCTCAAAAAGAGAGTGTGTTTCTTGTAAGGCGAGCTAGCATTTGTTTCCCAGTTCTAAAGGGAGTTGAATCACATGCAGTTTCTGGTCCTACGAGCAAGAGTTGTTTTCTATTAAGAAGAGTCACTATTGTGCTCCCATTGTCATACACAGGGCAAATTGCACTGGCGTCTGTTCCCAGCATGTACAGTTTATTGGACTGAAAAGGATCTACTGTTCTTGTCAGTTTCCTAAGCAGAATTGAACTAGATATGGCCATGTGTGTAGGAAGCACAGTTCTTTTGTTCTGAGCAAGCTCACTGTTCTGGCCCTATAGAAAACACAGTAGAGTAGAAGAGTGATCTTTTCTCAAAAGCAGAGTGTGTTTCTTGTAAGGCGAGCTAGCATTTGTTTCCCAGTCCTAAATGGAGTTGAATCACATGCAGTTTTTGATCCTACGAGCAAGAGTTGTTTTCTGGTAAGGAAAGTCACTATTTTGCTCCCATTGCCATACACAGTGCAAATAGCACTCGCGTCTGTTCCCAGCAAGTACAGTGTATTGGACTAAAGAGGAGCTACTGTTCTTGTCAGTTTCGTAAGCAGAATTGACCTAGATATTGCCCGTGTGTGTGTGAAGCACAGTTCCTTTTTTCTGAGCAAGCTCACTGTTCTTGCCCTATAGGAAACACAATAGAGTAGAAGAGTGCTCTTTTCTCAAAAGCAGAGTGTGTTTTTTGTAAGGGGAGCTATTGTTTGTTTCCCAGTATGAAATGGAGTTGAATCCCATGCAGTTTCTGGTCCTACAATCAAGAGTTGTTTTCTGGTAAGAAGAGTCACTATTGTGCTCCCATTGCCATATACAGTGCAAATAGCCCTCGCGTCTGTTCACAGCAAGTACAGTGTATTGGACTGAAGAGGAGCTACTGTTCTTGTCAGTTTCCTAAGCAGAGTTGAACTAGATATGGCCCGTGTGTGTAGGAAGCACAGTTCTTTTGTTCTGAGCAAGCTCACTGTTTGGACCCCACTGGAAACACAGTAGAATGGAGGAGTTCTCTTTTCTAAAAAGCAGAGTATGTTTCCTGTAAGGCGAGCTAGCGTTTGATTCGCAGTCCTAAATGGAGTTGAATCACATGCAGTTTCTGGTCCTATGAGCAAGAGATGTTTTCTGGTAAGAAGAGACACTATTGCGGTCCCATTGTCATACACATTGCAAATAGCACTGGCATCTGTTCCCTGCATGTACATTGTATTGGACTGAAGAGGATCTACTGTTCTTGTCAGTTTCCTAAGCAGAATTGAACTCGATATGGCCCGTGTGTGTAGGAAGCACAGTTCTTTTGTTCTGAGCAAGCTGACTGTTCGGACCCCACAGGAATCACTGTAGAGTAGGAGAGTGCTCTTTTCTCAAAAGCCGAGTGTGTTTCTTGTAAGGCGAGCTAGCGTTTGTTTCGCAGTCCTAAATGGAGTTGAATCCCATGCAGTTTCTGGTCCTATGAGCAAGAGTTGTTTTCTGGTAAGAAGAGTCACTATTGGGCTCCCATTGTCATACACAGGGCAAATAGCACTGGCGTCTGTTACCAGCATGTACAGTGTATTGGACTGAAGAGGATCTACTGTTCTTGTCAATTTCCTAAGCAGAGTTGAACTAGATATAGTCGGTGTGTGTAGGAAGCACAGTTCTTTTGTTCTGAGCAAGCTCACTATTCTGGCCCTACAAAAAACACATTAGAGTAGAAGAGTGCTGTTTTCTCAAAAGCAGAGTGTGTTTATTGTAAGGTGAGCAAGCGTTTGTTTCCCAGTTCTAAATGGAGTTGAATCACATGCAGTTTCTGGTCCTATGAGCAAGAGTTGTTTTCCGGTAAGAAGAGTCACTATTGTGCTCCCATTATCATACACAGGGCAAATAGCACTGGCGTCTGTTCCCAGCATGTACAGTGTATTGGACTGAAGAGGAGCTACTGTTCTTGTCAGTTTCCTAAGCAGAGTTGAACTAGATATAGCCCGTGTGTGTACGAAGCACAGTTCTTTTGCTCTGAGTAAGCTCACTGTTCTGGCCCTATAGGAAACACCGTAGAGTAGAAGAGTGATCTTTTCTCAAAAGCAGAGTGTTCCTTGTAAGTGGAGCTAGCATTTGCTTCTCAGTCCTAAATGGAGTTGAATCACATGCAGTTTTTGATCCTACGAGAAAGAGTTGTTTTCTGGTAAGGAAAGTCACTATTGTGCTCCCATTGCCACACACAGTGCAAAGAGGACTCGCATGTGTTCCCATCAAGTACAGTGTATTGGACTGAAGAGGAGCTACTGTTCTTGTCAGTTTCCTAAGCAGAGTTGAACTAGATATGGCCCGTGCGTGTAGGAAGACCAGTTCTATTGTACTGTAAGCTCACTGATCGAACACATAGGAAACACATTAGAGTAGAAGAGTGCTCTTTCCTAAAAGCAGAGTGTGTTTCTTGTAAGGCGAGCTAGCGTTTGTTTCCCAGTCCTAAATGGAGTTGAATCACATGCAGTTTTTGGTCCTACGAGCAAGAGTTGTTTTCTGGTAAGGAAAGTCACTATTGTGCTCCCATTGCCATACACAGTGCAAAGAGCACTCGCGTCTGTTCCCATTACGTACAGTGTATTGGACTGAAGAGGAGCTACTCTTCTTGTCAGTTTCCTAGGTAGAGTTGAACTAGATATGGCCCATGTGTGTAGGAAGCACAGTTCTTTTTTTCTCAGGAAGCTCACTGTTAAGACCCCATAGGAAACACTGTAGAGTAGAAGAGTGCTCTTTTCTCAAAAGCAGAGTGTGTTTCTTGTAAGGCGAGCTAGCGTTTGTTTTGCAGTCCTAAATGGAGTTGAATCGCATGCAGTTTCAGGTCCTACGAGCAAGAGATTTTTCTGGTAAGAAGAGACACTATTGAGCTCCCATTGTCATTCACAGGGCAAATAGCACTGGCGTCTGCTCCCAGCAAGTACAGTGTATTGGACTGAAGTGGAGCTACTGTTCTTGTCAGTTTCCTAAGCAGAGTTGAACTAGATATAGCCAGTGTGTGTAGGATGCAAAGTTCTTTTGTTCTGAGCAAGCTCACTATTCTGGCCCTATAGGAAACACAGTAGAGTAGAAGAGTGCTCTTTTCTCAAAAGCAGAGAGTGTTTCTTGTAAGGCGAGCTAGCGTTTTTTTCCGTCCTAAATCTAGTTGAGTCACATGCAGTTTCTGGTCCTACGAACAAGAGTTGTTTTCTGGTAAGAAGAGTCACTATTGCGCTCCCATTGTCATACACAGGGCAAATAGCACTCGCGTCTGTTCCCAGCATGTACAGTGTGTTGGACTGAAAATGATCTACTGCTCTTGTCAGTTTCCTCAGCAGAATTGAACTAGATATGGCCCATGTGTGTAGGAAGCACAGTTCTTTTGTTCTGAGCAAGCTCACTGTTCGAACCCATAGTAAACACAGTAGATTAGAAGAGTGCTCTTTTCTCAAAAGCAGAGTGTGTTCCTAATAAGGCGAGCTAGCATTTGTTTCCCAGTCCTAAATGGAGTTGAATCACATGCAGTTTCTGGTCCTACGTGCAAGAGTTGTTTTCTGGTAAGAAGAGTGACTATTGCGCTCCCATTGTCATACACAGGGCAAATAGCACTGGCATCTGTTCCCAGCATGTACAGTGTATTGGACTGAAGAGGATCTACTGTTCTTATCAGTTTCCTCAGCAGAATTGAACTAGATATGGCCGTGTGTGTAGGAAGCACAGTTCTTCTGTTCTGAATAAGCTCACTGTTCTGACCCTATAGGAAATACCGTAGAGTAGAAGAGTGATCTTTTCTCAAAAGCAGAGTGTGTTTCTTGTAAGGGGAGCTAGCATTTGTTTCCCAGTCCTAAATGGAGTTGAATCACATGCAGTTTTTGATCCTACAAGCAAGAGTTGTTTTCTGGTAAGGAAAGTCACTATTGCGCTCCTATTGCCACACACAGTGCAAAGAGGACTCGCGTCTGTTCCAATCAAGTACAGTGTATTGGACTGAAGAGGAGCTACTGTTCTTGTCAGTTTCCTAAGCAGAGTTGAACTAGATATGGCCTGTGTGTGTAGGAAGCACAGTTCTTTTCTACTGTATGCTCACTTATCCATCCCATAGGAAACACAGTAGAGTAGAAGAGTGCCCTTTTCTCAAAAAGAGAGTGTGTTTCTTGTAAGGCGAGCTAGCATTTGTTTCCCAGTTCTAAATGGAGTTGAATCACATGCAGTTTCTGGTCCTACGAGCAAGAGTTGTTTTCTATTAAGAAGAGTCACTATTGTGCTCCCATTGTCATACACAGGGCAAATTGCACTTTCGTCTGTTCCCAGCATGTACAGTTTATTGGACTGAAAAGGATCTACTGTTCTTGTCAGTTTCCTAAGCAGAATTGAACTAGATATGGCCATGTGTGTAGGAAGCACAGTTCTTTTGTTCTGAGCAAGCTCACTGTTCTGGCCCTATAGAAAACACAGTAGAGTAGAAGAGTGATCTTTTCTCAGAAGCAGAGTGTGTTTCTTGTAAGGTGAGCTAGCGTTGGTTTCCCAGTCCTAAATGGAGTTGAATCACATGCAGTTTCTGGTCCTATGAGCAAGAGTTGTTTTCTGGTAAGAGTCACTATTGCGCTCCTATTGCCATACACAGTGCAAACAACACTTGCTACTGTTCTTTACAAGTACAGTGTATTGGACAGAAGAGGAACTACTGTTCTTGTCAGTTTCCTGAGCAGAGTTGAACTAGATATGGCCCGTGTGTGTAGGAAGCACAGTTCTTTTGTTCTGAGCAAGCTCACTGTTCGGACCCCATAGGAAACACAGTAGAGTAGAAGAGTGCTCTTTTCTCAAAAGCAGAGTGTGTTTCTTGTAAGGCGAGCTAGAGTTTGTTTCCCAGTCCTAAAGGGAGTTGAATCACATGCAGTTTCTGGTCCTACGAGCAAGAGATGTTAACTGGTAAGAAGAGTCACTATTGCCCTCCCATTGCCATATACAGTGCAAATAGCTCTCGCGTTGTTCCCAGCAAGTACAGTGTATTGGACTGAAGAGGAGCTACTGTTCTTGTCAGTTTCCTAAGAGGAGTTAAACTAGGTATGGCCCGTGTGTGTAGGAAGCACAGTTCTTTTGTTCTGAGCAAACTCACTATTCTGGCCCTATAGGAAACACAGTAGAGTAGAAGAGTGCTCTTTTCTGAGAAGCAGAGTGTGTTTCTTGTAAGGCGAGCTAGCATTTGTTTCCCAGTCCTAAATGGAGTTGAATCACATGCAGTTTCTAGTCCTGCGAGCAAGAATTGTTTTCTGGTAAGAAGAGTCACTATTGCACTCCCATTGTCATACACAGGGCAAATAGCACTGGCGTCTGTTCCCAGCATGTAGAGTGTATTGGACTGAAGAGGAGCTACTGTTCTTGTCAGTTTCATAAGCAGAATTGAACTAGATATGGCCGTGTGTGTAGAAAGCACAGTTCTTTTGTTCTGAGCAAGCTCACTCTTTTGGCACTTTAGGAAACACAGTAGAGTAGAATAGTGTTCTGTTCTCAAAAGCAGAGTGTGTTTCTTGTAAGGCGAGCTAGCGTTTGTTTCCCAGTCCTAAATTGAGTTGAATCACATGCAGTTTTTGGTCCTACGAGCTAGAGTTGTTTTCTGGTAAGGAAAGTCACTATTGCGCTCCCATTGCTACACACAGTTCAAAGAGGATTCGCGTCTGTTCCCATCAAGTACAGTGTATTGGACTGAAGAGGAGCTACTGTTCTTGTCAGTTTCCTAATCAGAGTTGAACTAGATATGGCCCGTGTGTGTAGGAAGCCCAGTTCTTTTGTACTGTAAGCTCACTGATCGAACCCATAGGAAACAGAGTAGAGTAGAAGAGTGCTCTTTTCTCAAAAGCAGAGTGTGTTTCATGTAAGGCGAGCTAGCGTTTGTTTCCCAGTCCTAAATTGAGTTGAATCACATGCAGTTTTTTGTCCTACGAGCAAGAGTTGTTTTCTGGTAAGGAAAGTCACTGTTGTACTCCCATTGCCATACATAGTGCAAATAGCACTCGCGTTTTTTCCCAGCAAGTACAGTGTATTGTACTGAAGAGGAGCTACTGTTCTTGTCAGTTTCCTAAGCACAGTTGAACTAGATATGGCCCCTGTGTGTAGGAAGCACAGTTCTTTTGTACTGTAAGCTCACTCATCGAACCCATTGGAAACAGAGTAGAGTAGAAGAGTGCTCTTTTCTCAAAAGCAGAGTGTGTTTCTTGTAAGGCGAGCTAGCATTTGTTTCCCAGTCCTAAATGGAGTTGAATCACATGCAGTTTCTGGTCCTACGAGCAAGAGTTGTTTTCTGGTAAGAAGAGTCACTATTGTGCTCCCATTGTCATACACAGGGCAAATAGCACTGGCGTCTGTTCCCTGCATGTACAGTGTATTGGACTGAAGAGGATCTACTGTTCTTGTCAGTTTCCTAAACAGAATTGAACTAGATATGGCCGTGTGTGTAGGAAGCACAGGTCTTTTGTTCTGAGCAAGCTCACTGTTTTGGCCCTATAGGAAACACAGTAGAGTAGAAGAGTGCTCTTTTCTCAAAAGCAGAGTGAGTTTCTTGTAAGGCGAGCTAGCGTTTGTTTCCCAGTCCTAAATGGAGTTGAATCACATGCAGTTTTTGATCCTATGAGCAAGAGTTGTTTTCTGGTAAGGAAAGTCACTATTGTGCTCCCATTGCCATACACAGTGCAAATAGCACTCGCGTCTGTTCCCAGCAAGTACAGTGTATTGGACTGAAGAGGAGCTACTGTTCTTGTCAGTTTCGTAAGCAGAATTGACCTAGATATTGCCCGTGTGTGTGTGAAGCACAGTTCCTTTTTTCTGAGCAAGCTCACTGTTCTTGCCCTATAGGAAACACAGTAGAGTAGAAGAGTGCTCTTTTCTCAAAAGCAGAGTGTGTTTTTTGTAAGGGGAGCTATTGTTTGTTTCCCAGTATGAAATGGAGTTGAATCCCATGCAGTTTCTGGTCCTACAATCAAGAGTTGTTTTCTGGTAAGAAGAGGCACTATTGTGCTCCCATTGCCATATACAGTGCAAATAGCACTCGCGTCTGTTCACAGCAAGTACAGTGTATTGGACTGAAGAGGAGCTACTGTTCTTGTCAGTTTCCTAAGCAGAGTTGAACTAGATATGGCCCGTGTGTTTAGGTAGCACAGTTCTTTTGTTCTGAGCAAGCTCACTGTTTGGACCCCACTGGAAACACAGTAGAGTGGAGGAGTTCTCTTTTCTAAAAAGCAGAGTATGTTTCTTGTAAGGCGAGCTAGCGTTTGATTCGCAGTCCTAAATGGAGTTGAATCACATGCAGTTTCTGGTCCTATGAGCAAGAGATGTTTTCTGGTAAGAAGAGACACTATTGCGGTCCCATTGTCATACACATTGCAAATAGCACTGGCATCTGTTCCCTGCATGTACATTGTATTGGACTGAAGAGGATCTACTGTTCTTGTCAGTTTCCTAAGCAGAATTGAACTCGATATGGCCCGTGTGTGTAGGAAGCACAGTTCTTTTGTTCTGAGCAAGCTGACTGTTCGGACCCCACAGGAATCACTGTAGAGTAGGAGAGTGCTCTTTTCTCAAAAGCCGAGTGTGTTTCTTGTAAGGCGAGCTAGCGTTTGTTTCGCAGTCCTAAATGGAGTTGAATCCCATGCAGTTTCTGGTCCTATGAGCAAGAGTTGTTTTCTGGTAAGAAAAGTCACTATTGCGCTCCCATTGTCATACACAGGGCAAATAGCACTGGCGTCTGTTACCAGCATGTACAGTGTATTGGACTGAAGAGGATCTACTGTTCTTGTCAATTTCCTAAGCAGAGTTGAACTAGATATAGTCGGTGTGTGTAGGAAGCACAGTTCTTTTGTTCTGAGCAAGCTCACTATTCTGGCCCTACAAAAAACACATTAGAGTAGAAGAGTGCTCTTTTCTCAAAAGCAGAGTGTGTTTATTGTAAGGTGAGCAAGCGTTTGTTTCCCAGTTCTAAATGGAGTTGAATCACATGCAGTTTCTGGTCCTATAAGCAAGAGTTGTTTTCTGGTAAGAAGAGTCACTATTGTGCTCCCATTATCATACACAGGGCAAATAGCACTGGCGTCTGTTCCCAGCATGTACAGTGTATTGGACTGAAGAGGAGCTACTGTTCTTGTCAGTTTCCTAAGCAGAGTTGAACTAGATATAGCCCGTATGTGTACGAAGCACAGTTCTTTTGCTCTGAGTAAGCTCACTGTTCTGGCCCTATAGGAAACACCGTAGAGTAGAAGAGTGATCTTTTCTCAAAAGCAGAGTGTTCCTTGTAAGGGGAGCTAGCATTTGCTTCTCAGTCCTAAATGGAGTTGAATCACATGCAGTTTTTGATCCTACGAGAAAGAGTTGTTTTCTAGTAAGGAAAGTCACTATTGTGCTCCCATTGCCACACACAGTTCAAAGAGGACTCGCATGTGTCCCCATCAAGTACAGTGTATTGGACTGAAGAGGAGCTACTGTTCTTGTCAGTTTCCTAAGCAGAGTTGAACTAGATATGGCCCGTGTGTTTAGGAAGACCAGTTCTATTGTACTGTAAGCTCACTGATCGAACACATAGGAAACACATTAGAGTAGAAGAGTGAAATTTTCTCAAAAGCAGAGTGTGTTTCTTGTAATGCGAGCTAGCGTTTGTTTTGCAGTCCTAAATGGAGTTGAATCACATGCAGTTTCTGGTCCTAGGAGCAAGAGTTGTTTTCTGGTAAGAAGAGTCACTATTGAGCTCCCATTGTCATACACAGGGCAAATAGCACTGGCGTCTGTTCCCAGCAAGAACAGTGTATTGGACTGAAAAGGATCTACTGTTCTTGTCAGTTTCCTAAGCAGAGTTGAACTAGATATAGCCCGTGTGTGTAGGAAGCACAGTTCTTTTGTTCTGAGCAAGCTCACTGTTTGGAACTTAAAGGAAACACAGATAAGTAGAAGAGTGCTCTTTTATCGTAAGCAGAGTGTGTTTCTTGTAAGGCGAGCTAGCGTTTGTTTCCCAGTCCTAAATGGAGTTGAATCACATGCAGTTTTTGGTCCTACGAGCAAGAGTTGTTTTCTGGTAAGGAAAGTCACTATTGTGCTCCCATTGCCATACACAGTGCAAATAGCACTCGCGTCTGTTCCCATTAAGTACAGTGTATTGGACTGAAGAGGAGCTACTCTTCTTGTCAGTTTCCTAGGTAGAGTTGAACTAGATATGGCCCATGTGTGTAGGAAGCACAGTTCTTTTTTTCTCAGGAAGCTCACTGTTCAGACCCCATAGGAAACACTGTAGAGTAGAAGAGTGCTCTTTTCTCAAAAGCAGAGTGTGTTTCTTGTAAGGCGAGCTAGCGTTTGTTTTGCAGTCCTAAATGGAGTTGAATCGCATGCAGTTTCAGGTCCTACGAGCAAGAGATTTTTCTGGTAAGAAGAGACACTATTGAGCTCCCATTGTCATTCACAGGGCAAATAGCACTGGCGTCTGCTCCCAGCAAGTACAGTGTATTGGACTGAAGTGGAGCTACTGTTCTTGTCAGTTTCCTAAGCAGAGTTGAACTAGATATAGCCAGTGTGTGTAGGATGCAAAGTTCTTTTGTTCTGAGCAAGCTCACTATTCTGGCCCTATAGGAAACACAGTAGAGTAGAAGAGTGCTCTTTTCTCAAAAGCAGAGAGTGTTTCTTGTAAGGCGAGCTAGCGTTTTTTTCCGTCCTAAATCTAGTTGAGTCACATGCAGTTTCTGGTCCTACGAACAAGAGTTGTTTTCTGGTAAGAAGAGTCACTATTGCGCTCCCATTGTCATACACAGGGCAAATAGCACTCGCGTCTGTTCCCAGCATGTACAGTGTGTTGGACTGAAAATGATCTACTGCTCTTGTCAGTTTCCTCAGCAGAGTTGAACTAGATATGGCCCGTTTGTGTAGGAAGCACAGTTCTTTTGTTCTGAGCAAGCTCACTGTTCTGGCACTATAGGAAACACAGTAGAGTAGAAGAGTGCTCTTTTCTCAAAAGCAGAGTGTGTTTCTTGTAAGGCAAGCTAGCATTTGTTTCCCAGTCCTAAATGGAGTTGAATCACATGCAGTTTCTGGTCCTACGAGCAAGAGTTGTTTTCTGTTAAGAAGAGTCTCTATTGCACTCCCATTGTCATACACAGGGCAAATAGCACTGGCGTCTGTTCCCAGCATGTACAGTGTATTGGACTGAAGAGGATCTACTGTTCTTGTCAGTTTCCTACGCAGAATTGAACTAGATATGGCCCATGTGTGTAGGAAGCACAGTTCTTTTGTTCTGAGCAAGCTCACTGTTCGAACCCATAGTAAACACAGTAGATTAGAAGAGTGCTCTTTTCTCAAAAGCAGAGTGTGTTCCTAATAAGGCGAGCTAGCATTTGTTTCCCAGTCCTAAATGGAGTTGAATCACATGCAGTTTCTGGTCCTACGTGCAAGAGTTGTTTTCTGGTAAGAAGAGTGACTATTGCGCTCCCATTGTCATACACAGGGCAAATAGCACTGGCATCTGTTCCCAGCATGTACAGTGTATTGGACTGAAGAGGATCTACTGTTCTTGTCAGTTTCCTCAGCAGAATTGAACTAGATATGGCCGTGTGTGTAGGAAGCACATTTCTTTTGTTCTGAGTAAGCTCACTGTTCTGACCCTATAGGAAATACCGTAGAGTAGAAGAGTGATCTTTCTCAAAAGCAGAGTGTGTTTCTTGTAAGGGGAGCTAGCATTTGTTTCCCAGTTCTAAATGGAGTTGAATCACATGCAGTTTTTGATCCTACGAGCAAGAGTTGTTTTCTGGTAAGGAAAGTCACTATTGCGCTCCTATTGCCACACACAGTGCAAAGAGGACTCGCGTCTGTTCCAATCAAGTACAGTGTATTGGACTGAAGAGGAGCTACTGTTCTTGTCAGTTTCCTAAGCAGAGTTGAACTAGATATGGCCTGTGTGTGTAGGAAGCACAGTTCTTTTCTACTGTATGCTCACTTATCCATCCCATAGGAAACACAGTAGAGTAGAAGAGTGCCCTTTTCTCAAAAAGAGAGTGTGTTTCTTGTAAGGCGAGCTAGCATTTGTTTCCCAGTTCTAAAGGGAGTTGAATCACATGCAGTTTCTGGTCCTACGAGCAAGAGTTGTTTTCTATTAAGAAGAGTCACTATTGTGCTCCCATTGTCATACACAGGGCAAATTGCACTGGCGTCTGTTCCCAGCATGTACAGTTTATTGGACTGAAAAGGATCTACTGTTCTTGTCAGTTTCCTAAGCAGAATTGAACTAGATATGGCCATGTGTGTAGGAAGCACAGTTCTTTTGTTCTGAGCAAGCTCACTGTTCTGGCCCTATAGAAAACACAGTAGAGTAGAAGAGTGATCTTTTCTCAAAAGCAGAGTGTGTTTCTTGTAAGGCGAGCTAGCATTTGTTTCCCAGTCCTAAATGGAGTTGAATCACATGCAGTTTTTGATCCTACGAGCAAGAGTTGTTTTCTGGTAAGGAAAGTCACTATTTTGCTCCCATTGCCATACACAGTGCAAATAGCACTCGCGTCTGTTCCCAGCAAGTACAGTGTATTGGACTAAAGAGGAGCTACTGTTCTTGTCAGTTTCGTAAGCAGAATTGACCTAGATATTGCCCGTGTGTGTGTGAAGCACAGTTCCTTTTTTCTGAGCAAGCTCACTGTTCTTGCCCTATAGGAAACACAATAGAGTAGAAGAGTGCTCTTTTCTCAAAAGCAGAGTGTGTTTTTTGTAAGGGGAGCTATTGTTTGTTTCCCAGTATGAAATGGAGTTGAATCCCATGCAGTTTCTGGTCCTACAATCAAGAGTTGTTTTCTGGTAAGAAGAGTCACTATTGTGCTCCCATTGCCATATACAGTGCAAATAGCCCTCGCGTCTGTTCACAGCAAGTACAGTGTATTGGACTGAAGAGGAGCTACTGTTCTTGTCAGTTTCCTAAGCAGAGTTGAACTAGATATGGCCCGTGTGTGTAGGAAGCACAGTTCTTTTGTTCTGAGCAAGCTCACTGTTTGGACCCCACTGGAAACACAGTAGAATGGAGGAGTTCTCTTTTCTAAAAAGCAGAGTATGTTTCCT